>NW_025728302.1:0-50426 GCF_021461385.2 Schistocerca piceifrons | reverse complement strand
AAGAAGGCAGACTCTTCATACTGTCTATGCTTTGAACCATTCCTCTGACACTAGTTATAGATTCCGATGCTTCACTCTAGGTTTACTGTATCCCATGGACCTTCTTAATGACGATGAAACACAGAAATCGCATTGGAATTAAATAAAAATGCACAATGCCGACTTAAGTACAAGAAGACCGGCTCTTCCTACTGACTATGCTTTCAACCGTTCCTGTGACACTATTTATAGATTCCGATGCTTCACTTCAGGTTTACGCACAATGCCCACTTAAGTACGAGAAGACTGGCTCTTCTTGCTGACTATGCTTTGAACCATTCCTGTGACACTAGTTATAGATTCCGAGGCTTCACTTCAAGTTCACTGTATCCCTTAGACCTTCTTACTGACGATGAAACACAGAAATTGCATCGGAATTAAATAGAAAAGGCACAATGCCGATATAAGTACAAGAAGACTGACTCTTCCTACAGTCTATGTTTTGAACCATTCCTGTGACACTAGTTATAGTTTCCGATGCTTCACTTCAGGTTTACTGTATCCCTTGGACCTTCTTATTGACGATGAAACACACAAATTGCATCGGAATTAAATACAAAAGGCACAATGCCGACTTAAGTACAAGACGACTGACCCTTCTTACTGTCTATGCTTAGAACCATTCCTGTGACACTAGTTACAGATTCCGATGCTTCACTTCAGGTTTACTGTATCCCACTGACTTTCTTATTGACGATGAAACACAGAAATTGCATCGGAATTAAATACAAAAGGCACAATGCCCACTTAAGTACGAGAAGACTGGCTCTTCTTACTGACTATGCTTTGAACCATTCCTGTGACACTAGTTATAGATTCCGATGCTTCACTTCAGGTTTACTGTATCCCTCTGACCTTCTTATTGACGATGAAACACAGAAATTGCATCGGATTTAAATAGAAAAGGCACAATACCGACTTAAGTACAAGAAGACTGACTCTTCCTACTGTCTATGTTTGAACCGTTCCTGTGACACTATTTATAGATTCCGATGCTTCACTTCAGGTTTACGCACAATGCCCACTTAAGTACGAGAAGACTGGCTCTTCTTGCTGACTATGCTTTGAACCATTCCTGTGACACTAGTTATAGATTCCGATGCTTCACTTCAAGTTCACTGTATCCCTTAGACCTTCTTACTGACGATGAAACACAGAAATTGCATCGGAATTAAATAGAAAAGGCACAATGCCGATATAAGTACAAGAAGACTGACTCTTCCTACAGTCTATGTTTTGAACCATTCCTGTGACACTAGTTATAGTTTCCGATGCTTCACTTCAGGTTTACTGTATCCCTTGGACCTTCTTATTGACGATGAAACACACAAATTGCATCGGAATTAAATACAAAAGGCACAATGCCGACTTAAGTACAAGACGACTGACCCTTCTTACTGTCTATGCTTAGAACCATTCCTGTGACACTAGTTACAGATTCCGATGCTTCACTTCAGGTTTACTGTATCCCACTGACTTTCTTATTGACGATGAAACACAGAAATTGCATCGGAATTAAATACAAAAGGCACAATGCCCACTTAAGTACGAGAAGACTGGCTCTTCTTACTGACTATGCTTTGAACCATTCCTGTGACACTTGTTATAGATTCCGATGTTTCACTCTAGGTTTACTGTATCCCTTGGACCTTCTTATTGATGAAGAAACACAGAAATTGCATCGGAATTAAACCAGAAGGCACAATGCCGACTTAAGTACAAGAAGACTGACTCATCTTACTGTCTATGCTCTGAACCATTCCTGTGACACTAGTTACAGATTTCGATGCTTCACTCCAGGATTCCGTAACCCTCGGACCTTCTTATTGACGATGAAACACAGAAATTGCATCGGAATTAAATACAAACGGCACAATGCCGACTTAAGTACAAGAAGACTGACTCTTCTTACTGACTATGTTTTGAACCATTCCTGTGACACTAGTTATGGATTCTGATGCTTCACTTCAGGTTTACTGTACCCTTGGACCTTCTTATTGGCGATGAAACACAGAAATTGCATCGGAATTAAATACAAAAGGCACAATGCCGACGTAAGTACAAGATGACTGTCTCTTCTTACTGACTATGTTTGAACCTTTCCTGTGACACTAGTTATAGATTCTGATGCTTCACTTCAGGTTTACTGTATACTTTGGATCTTCTTATTGGCGATGAAACACAGAAAATGCATCGGAATTAAATTCAAAAGGCACAAGGCCGACTTAAGTACAAGTAGACAGACTTTTCTTACTGACTGTGCTTTGAACCATTCCTGTGACACTAGTTATAGATTCTGATGCTTCACTTCAGCTTTACTGTATCCCTTGGACCTTCTTATTGGCGATTAAACACAGAAATTGCTTCGGAATTAAATACAAAAGGCACAATGCCGACTTAAGTACAAGAAGACTGAGTCATCTTACCGTCTATGCTTTGAACCATTCCTGTGACACTAGTTATAGATTCCGATGCATCATTCCAGGTTTACTGTATCCCTTGGACCTTCATATTGACGATGAAACACAGAAATTGCATCGGAATTAAATACAAAAGGCACGATGCAGACTTAAGTACAAGAAGACTGACTCTTCTTACTGACTATGTTTTGAACCATTCCTGTGACACTAGTTATAGATTCCGATGCTTCACTTCGGGTTTACTGTATAACTCTGACTTTCGTATTGACGATAAAACACAGAAATTACATCAGAATTAAATACAAGAGGAATAATGCCGACTTAAGTACAAGAAGACTGACTCTTCCTAGTGTCTATGCTTTGAACCATTCCTGTGACACTAGTTATAGATTCCGATGCTTCACTTCAGGTTTACTGTATCCCTTGGACCATCTTATTGACGATGAAACACAGAAATTGCATCGGAATTTAATACAAAAAGCACAATGGCGACTTAAGTACAAGAAGACTGACTCTTCTTACTGACTATGTTTTGAACCATGCCTGTGACACTAGTTATATATTCCGGTGCTTCACTTAAGGTTTACTATATCCCTTGGACCTTCTTATTGACGATGAAACACAGATATTGCATCGGAAATAAATACTAAAGGCACAATGCCGGCTTAAGAACAAGAAGACTGACTCTTATTTCTGACTATGTTTTGAACCATTCCTGTTACACTAGTTATAGATTCCGATGTTTCACTTCAGGTTTACTGTATCCCTCTGACCTTCTTATTGACGATGAAACACAGTAATTGCATCGGAATTAAATAGAAAAGGCACAATGCCGACTTAAGTATAAGAAGACTGACTCTTCCTACTGTCTATGTTTTGAAATATTCCTTTGACACTAGTTATAGATTCCGATGCTTCACTTTAGTTTTACTGTATCGCTCTGCCCTTCTTATTGACTATGAAACACAGAAATTGCATCGGAATTAAATACCACAGGCACAGTGCCGAATTAAGTACAAGAAGACTGACTCTTCTTACTGTCTATGTTTTGAACCATTCCTGTGACACTAGTTATTAATTCCGATGCTTCACTCCAGCTTTACTGTATCCCTTGGACCTTCTTATTGACGATGAAATACAGAAATTGCAACGGAATTTAATACAAATGGCACAATGCCGACTTAAGTGCAAGGAGACTGACTCTTCTTGTGTCTATGTTTTGAACCATTCCTGTGACACTAGTTATAGATTTCGATGCTTCACTTCAGGATTACTGTATCCCTTGGACCTTCTTATTGACGATGAAACACAGAAATAGGATCGGAATTAAATACGAAAGGCACAATGCCGACTTAAGAACAAGAAGAATGACTCTTCTTTTTGACTATGTTTTGAACCATTCCTGTGACACTAGTTATAGATTCCAATGCTTCACTTCAGGTTTACTGTATCCTCTGACCTTCTTATTGACGATGAAACACAGAAATGGCATCGGAATTAAATACAACAGGCACAGTGCCGAATTAAGTACAAGAAGACTGACTCTTCTTACTGTCTATGTTTTGAACCGTTCCTGTGACACTAGTTATTAATACCGATGCTTCACTCCAGGTTTACTGTATCCCTTGGACCTTCTTATTGACGATGAAACACAGATATTGCATCGGAATTTAATACAAAAGGCACAATGGCGACTTAAGTACAAGGAGACTGACTCTTCTCACTGACTATGTTTTGAACCATTCCTGTGACACTAGTTATAGATTCCGGTGCTTCACTTCACGTTTACTGGATCCATTGGACCTACTTATTGACGATGAAACACAAAAATTGCATCGGAATTAAATTCAAAAGGCAAAATGCAGACTTAAGTACAAGAATACTGTCTCTTCTTACTGTCTATGTTTTAAACCATCCTTGTGACACTAGTTATAGATACCGATGCTTCACTCCAGGTTTACTGTATCCCTTGGACCTTCTTATTGACGATGAAACACAGAAATTGCATCAGAATTAAATACAAAAGGCACAATGCCGACTTAAGTACAAGAAGACTGACTTTTCTTACTGTCTATGTTTTGAACCATTCCTGTGACACTAGTTATAGATTCCGATGCTTCACTCCCGGTTTACTGTATCCCTTGGACCTTCATATTGACGATGAAGCACAGAAATTGCATCGGAATTATATACAAAAGGCACAATGCCGACTTAAGTACAAGAAGACTGACTCTTCTTCTGTCTATGCTTTGAACCATTTCTGTGACACTAGTTATAGATTCCGATGCTTCACTTCAGATTTACTGTATCCCTCTGACGTTCGTATTGACGATGAAACACAGAAATTGCGTTGGAATTAAATACAAAATGCACAATGCCGAATTAAGTACAAGAAGACTGACTCTTCTTACTATCTATGTTTTGAACCATTCCTGTGACACTTGTTATAGTTTCCGATGTTTCACTCTAGGTTTACTGTATCCCTTGGACCTTCTTATTGACGAAGAAATACAGAAATTGCATCGGAATTAAACCAAAAAGGCACAATGCCGACTTAAGTACAAAAAGACTGACTCATCTTACTGTCTATGCTCTGAACCATTCCTGTGACACTAGTTACAGATTTCGATGCTTCACTCCAGGATTCCGTAACCCTCGGACCTTCTTATTGACGATGAAACACAGAAATTGCATCGGAATTAAATACAAACGGCACAATGCCGACTTAAGTACAAGAAGACTGACTCTTCTTACTGACTATAATTTGTACCATTCCTGTGACACTAGTTATAGATTCCGATGCTTCACTTCAGGTTTACTGTATCCCACTGCCGTTCTTCTTAACGATGAAACACAGAAATTGCATCGGAATTAAATTCAAAAGGCACAATGCCGACTTAAGTACAAGCAGACTGACTCTTCTTCTGTCTATGATTTGAACCATTCCTGTGACACTAGTTATAGATTCCGATGCATCATTCCAGGTTTACTGTATCCCTTGGACCTTCATATTGACGATGAAACACAGAAATTGCATCGGAATTAAATACAAAAGGCACAATGCAGACTTAAGTACAAGAAGACTGACTCTTCAATCTGACTATGTTTTGAAACATTCCTGTGACACTAGTTATAAATTCCGATGCTTCACTTCAGGTTTACTGTATCCCTCTGACTTTCTTATCGACGATAAAACACAGAAATTACATCAGAATTAAATACAAGAGGAATAATGCCGACTTAAGTACAAGAAGACTGACTCTTCCTACTGTCTATGTTTTGAACCATTCCTGTGACACTACTTATAGATTCCGATGCTTCACTTCAGATTTACTGTACCCACTGACGTTCTTATTGACGATGAAACACAGAAATTGCGTCGGAATTAAATACAAAAGGCACAATGCCGAATTAAGTACAAGAAGACTGACTCTTCTTACTGTCTATGTTTTGTACCATTCCTTCGAGACTAGTTATAGATTCCGATGCTTCACTCTAGGTTTACTGTATCCCTTGGACCTTCTTATTGACGATGAAACACAGATATTGCATCGGAATTAAACCAAAAAGGCACAATGCCGACTTAAGTACAAGAAGACTGACTCACTGTCTATGCTCTGAACCATTCCTGTGACACTAGTTACAGATTTCGATGCTTCACTCCAGGATTCCGTAACCCTCGGACCTTCTTATTGACGATGAAACACAGAAATTGCATCGGAATTAAATACATACGGCACAATGCCGACTTAAGTGCAAGAAGACTGACTCTTCTTCTGTCTATGATTTGAACCATTCCTGTGACACTAGTTATAGATTCCGATGCATCATTCCAGGTTTACTGTATCCCTTGGACCTTCATATTGACGATGAAACACAGAAATTGCATTGGAATTAAATACAAAAGGCACAATGCAGACTTAAGTACAAGAAGACTGACTCTTCTTACTGTCAATGTTTTGAACCATTCCTGTGAGACTAGTTATAGATTCCGATGCTTCACTCTCGGTTTACAGTATCCCTTGGACCTTCTTATCGACGATGAAACACAGATATTGCATCGGAATTAAATAAAAAAGGCACAGTGCCGACTTAAGTACAAGAAGACTGACTCTTCTTACTGTCTATGTTTTGAACCATTCATGTTGCATCGGAATTAAATACAAAAGGCACAATGCCGAAGTAAGTACAAGAAGACTGACTCTTCTTACTGTTTATGTTTTGAACCATTCCTGTGACACTAGTTACAGATTCCGATGCTTCACTTCAGGTTTACTGTATCCCTCTGACTTTCTTATTGACGATAAAACACAGAAATTACATCGGAAATAAAACCAAAAGGCATAATGCCGACTTAAGTACAAGTAGACTGATTCTTCTTACTGACTATGTTTTGAACCATTCCTGTGTGACTAGTTATAGATTCCGATGCTTCACTCTAGGTTTACTGTATCCCTTGGACCCTCTTATTGACGATGAAGCACAGAAATTGCATCGGAATTAAATACAAAAGCCACAAGGCCGACTTAAGTAGAAGAAGACTGACTCTTCTTACTGACTATGTTTTGAACCATTCCTGTGACACTAGTTATAGATTCTGATGCTTCACTTCAGGTTTACTGTATCCTTTGGACCTTCTTGTTCGCGATGAAACAAAGAAAATGCATCGGAATTAAATACAAAAGGCACAATGCCGACTTAGGTACAAGAAGACTTTCTTCACTTACTGTCTCTGTTTTGAACCATTCCTGTGACACTAGTTATAGATTCCGATGCTTCACTCCAGGTTTACTGTATGCCTTGGACCTTCATATTGACGATAAAACACAGAAATTACATCGGAATTAAATACAAAAGGCACAATGCCGACATAAGTGCAAGAAGACTGACTCTTCTTACTGTCTATGTTTTGAACCATTCTTGTGACACTAGTTATAGATTCCGATGCTTCACTTCAGATTTACTGTATCCCTCTGACTTTCTTATTGACGATAAAACACAGAAATTACATCGGAAATAAAAACAAAAGGCATAATGCCGACTTAAGTACAAGGAGACTGATTCTTCCTACTGACTATGTTTTGAACCATTCCTGTGTGACTAGTTATAGATTCCGATGCTTCACTCTTGGTTTACTGTATCTCTTGGACCCTCTTATTGACGATGAAACACAGAAATTGCATCGGAATTAAATAAAAAAGGCACAATGCCGACTGAAGTACAAGAAGACTGACTCTTCTTACTGACTATGATTTGAACCAATCCTGTGACACTAGTTATAGATTCCGATGCTTCACTTCAGGTGTACTGTATCCCTTGGAACTTCTTAATGACGATGAAACACAGAAATTGCATCGGAATTAAATACAAAAGGCACAATGCCGACTTAAGTACAAGAAGACTGACTCTTCTTACTGACTATGTTTTGAACCATTCCTGTGACACTAGTTATAGATTCTGATGCTTCACTTTATGCTTACTGTATCCCTTGGACCTTCTTATTGGCGATGAAACACAGAAATTCATCGGAATTAAATACAGAAGGCTCAATGTCGACTTAAGTACAAGGAGACTGACTGATCTTACTGTCTTTGTATTGAACCATTCCTGTGAAACTAGTTATAGATTCTGATGCCTCACTTTAGGTTTACTGTATCTCTCTGCCCTACTTATTGACGATGAAACAAAGAAATTGCATCGGAAATAAATACAAAAAGCACAATGCCGACTTAAGTACAAGAAGACTGACTCTTTTTCTGTCTATGTTTTAAACCATTCCTGTGACACTAGTTACAGATTCCGATGCTTCACCTCAGGGTAACTGTATCCCTTGGCCCTTCTTATTCACGATGAAACACAGAAATTGCATCGTAATTAAATACAAAAGGCACAAGACCGACTTAAGTACATGAAGACTGACTCTTCTTACTGACTGTGTTTTGAACCATTCCTGTGACACTAGTTATAGATTCCGATGCTTCACTCCAGGTTTACTGTATCCCTTGAACCTTCATATTGACGATAAAACACAGAAATTACATCGCAATTAAATACAAGAGGCACAATGCCGACTTAAGTGCAAGAAGACTGACTCTTCTTACGGACTATGTTTTGAACCATACCTGTGACACTAGTTTTAGATAGCGATGCTTCAATCCAGGTTTACTGTAGCCCTCTGACTTTCTTATTGACGATAAAACACAGAAATTACATCGGAATTAAATACAAAAATCATAACGCCGACTTAAGTACAAGAAGACTGACTCTGCCTACTGTCTATGTATTGAACCATTCCTGTGACACTAGTTATAGATTCCGATGCTTCACTTCAGATTTACTGTCCCCACTGACGTTCTTATTGACGATGAAACACAGGAATTGCGTCGGAATTAAATACAAAAGGCACAATGCCGAATTAAGTACATGAAGACTGACTCCTCTTACTGTTTATGTTTTGAACCATTCCTGTGAGACTAGTTATAGATTCCGATGCTTCACTCTAGGTTTACTGTATCCCTTGGACCCTCTTATTGACGATGAAACACAGATATTGCATCGGAATTAAATAAAAAAGGCACAATGCCGACTTAAGTACAAGAAGACTGACTCTTCTTTCTGTCTACGTTTTGAACCATTCCTGTTGCATCGGAATTAAATACAAAAGGCACAATGCCGAATTAAGTACAAGAAGACTGACTCTTCTTCTGTCTATGATTTGAACCATTCCTGTGACACTAGTTATAGATTCCGATGCTTCACTTCAGGTTTACTGTATCCCTCCGACTTTCTTATTGACGATAAATCACAGAAATTACATCGGAATTACAAAACAAAAGGCATAATGCCGACTTAAGTACAAGAAGACCGATTCTTCTTACTGTCTATGTTTTGAACCATTCCTGTGTGACTACTTATAGATTCCGATGCTTCACTCTAGGTTTACTGTATCCGTTGGACCCTCTTATTGACGATGAAACACAGAAATTGCATCGGAATTAAATACAAAAGGCACAAGGCCGACTTAAGTACAAGAAGACTGACACTTCTTACTGACTATGTTTTGAACCATTCCTGTGACACTAGTTATAGATTCCGATGCTTCACTTCAGATTTACTGTATCCCTCTGGCGTTCTTATTGACGATGAAACACAGAAATTGCGTCGGAATTAAATACAAATGGCACAATGGCGAATTAAGTACAAGAAGGCGGACTCTTCATACTGTCTATGCTTTGAACCATTCCTCTGACACTAGTTATAGATTCCGATGCTTCACTCTAGGTTTACTGTATCCCATGGACCTTCTTAATGACGATGAAACACAGAAATCGCATTGGAATTAAATAAAAATGCACAATGCCGACTTAAGTACAAGAAGACCGGCTCTTCCTACTGACTATGCTTTGAACCGTTCCTGTGACACTATTTATAGATTCCGATGCTTCACTTCAGGTTTACGCACAATGCCCACTTAAGTACGAGAAGACTGGCTCTTCTTGCTGACTATGCTTTGAACCATTCCTGTGACACTAGTTATAGATTCCGATGCTTCACTTCAAGTTCACTGTATCCCTTAGACCTTCTTACTGACGATGAAACACAGAAATTGCATCGGAATTAAATAGAAAAGGCACAATGCCGATATAAGTACAAGAAGACTGACTCTTCCTACAGTCTATGTTTTGAACCATTCCTGTGACACTAGTTATAGTTTCCGATGCTTCACTTCAGGTTTACTGTATCCCTTGGACCTTCTTATTGACGATGAAACACACAAATTGCATCGGAATTAAATACAAAAGGCACAATGCCGACTTAAGTACAAGACGACTGACCCTTCTTACTGTCTATGCTTAGAACCATTCCTGTGACACTAGTTACAGATTCCGATGCTTCACTTCAGGTTTACTGTATCCCACTGACTTTCTTATTGACGATGAAACACAGAAATTGCATCGGAATTAAATACAAAAGGCACAATGCCCACTTAAGTACGATAAGACTGGCTCTTCTTACTGACTATGCTTTGAACCATTCCTGTGACACTAGTTATAGATTCCGATGCTTCACTTCAGGTTTACTGTATCCCTCTGACCTTCTTATTGACGATGAAACACAGAAATTGCATCGGATTTAAATAGAAAAGGCACAATACCGACTTAAGTACAAGAAGACTGACTCTTCCTACTGTCTATGTTTTGAACCATTCCTGTGACACTAGTTATAGTTTCCGATGCTTCACTTCAGGTTTACTGTATCCCTCTGACCTTCTTATTGACGATGAAACACAGAAAATGCATCGGAATTAAATAGAAAAGGCACAATACCGACTTAAGTACAAGAAGACTGACTCTTCCTACTGTCTATGTTTTGAACCATTCCTGTGACACTAGTTATAGATTCCCATGGTTCATTTCAGGTTTACTGTATCCCTTGGACCTTCTTATTGACGATGAAACACAGAAATTGCATCGGAATTAAATACAAAAGGTACAATGCCGACTCAAGTACAAGGAGACTGACTCTTCCAACTGTCTTAGTTTTGAACCATTCCTGTGACACTAGTTATAGATTCCGATGCTTCACTCTAGGTTTAATGTATCCCTTGGACTTTCTTATTGACGAAGAGACACAGAAATTGCATCGGAATAAAATAAAAAAAGCACAATGCCGACTTAAGTACAAGCAGACTGACTCTGCTCACTGTCTATATTTGAACCATTCCTGTGACACTAGTTATAGATTCCGATGCTTCAGTCCAGGTTTACTGTATACCGTGGACCTTCTTATTGACGATGAAACACAGAAATTGCATCGGAATTAAATACAAAAGCACAATGCCGACTTAAGATCAAGAAGACGGACTCTTCTTACTGACTATGTTTTGAACCATTCCTGTGACACTAGTTATAGATTCCGATGCTTCACTTCAGGTTTACTGTATCCCCTGGACCTTCTTATTGACGATGAAACACAGAAATTGCATCGGAATTAAACACAAAAGGCACAATGCCGACTTAAGTACAAGAAGACTGACTATTCTTACTGTCTATCTTTGAACCATTCCTGTGACACTAGTTATAGATTCCGATGCTTCATTCCAGGTTTACAGTATCCCTTGGACCTTCTTATTGACGATGAAACACAGAAATTGCATCGGAATTAAATAGAAAAGGCACAATGCCGACCTAAGTACAAGAAGACTGATTCTTCCTACTGACTATGTTTTGAACCATTCCTGTGTGACTAGTTATAGATTCCGATGCTTCACTCTTGGTTTACTGTATCTCTTGGACCTTCTTATTGACGATGAAACACAGAAATTGCATCGGAATTAAATAAAAAAGGCACAATGCCGACTAAAGTACAAGAAGACTGACTCTTCTTACTGACTATGATTTGAACCAATCCTGTGACACTAGTTATAGATTCTGATGCTTCACTTCAGGTGTACTGTATCCCTTGGAACTTCTTAATGACGATGAAACACAGAAATTGCATCGGAATTAAATACAAAAGGCACAATGCCGACTTAAGTACAAGAAGACTGACTCTTCTTACTGACTATGTTTTGAACCATTCCTGTGACACTAGTTATAGATTCTGATGCTTCACTTTATGCTTACTGTATCCCTTGGACCTTCTTATTGGCGATGAAACACAGAAATTCATCGGAATTAAATACAAAAGGCTCAATGTCGACTTAAGTACAAGGAGACTGACTGATCTTACTGTCTTTTTATTGAACCATTCCTGTGAAACTAGTTATAGATTCTGATGCCTCACTTTAGGTTTACTGTATCTCTCTGCCCTACTTATTGACGATGAAACAAAGAAATTGCATCGGAATTAAATACAAAAAGCACAATGCCGACTTAAGTACAAGAAGACTGACTCTTTTTCTGTCTATGTTTTAAACCATTCCTGTGACACTAGTTACAGATTCCGATGCTTCACCTCAGGTTAACTGTATCCCTTGGCCTTTCTTATTCACGATGAAACACAGAAATTGCATCGTAATTAAATACATAAGGCACAAGACCGACTTAAGTACATGAAGACTGACTCTTCTTACTGACTGTGTTTTGAACCATTCCTGTGACACTAGTTATAGATTCCGATGCTTCACTCCAGGTTTACTGTATCCCTTGAACCTTCATATTGACGATATAACACAGAAATTACATCGCCATTAAATACAAGAGGCACAATGCCGACTTAAGTGCAAGAAGACTGACTCTTCTTACGGACTATGTTTTGAACCATACCTGTGACACTAGTTTTAGATAGCGATGCTTCAATCCAGGTTTACTGTAACCCTCTGACTTTCTTATTGACGATAAAACACAGAAATTACATCGGAATTAAATACAAAAATCATAACGCCGACTTAAGTACAAGAAGACTGACTCTGCCTACTGTCTATGTATTGAACCATTCCTGTGACACTAGTTATAGATTCCGATGCTTCACTTCAGATTTACTGTACCCACTGACGTTCTTATTGACGATGAAACACAGGAATTGCGTCGGAATTAAATACAAATGGCACAATGGCGAATTAAGTACAAGAAGGCAGACTCTTCATACTGTCTATTCTTTGAACCATTCCTCTGACACTAGTTATAGATTCCGATGCTTCACTCTAGGTTTACTGTATCCCACGGACCTTCTTAATGACGATGAAACACAGAAATCGCATTGGAATTAAATAAAAATGCACAATGCCGACTTAAGTACAAGAAGACCGGCTCTTCCTACTGACTATGCTTTGAACCGTTCCTGTGACACTATTTATAGATTCCGATGCATCACTTCAGGTTTACGCACAATGCCCACTTAAGTACGAGAAGACTGGCTCTTCTTACTGACTATGCTTTGAACCATTCCTGTGACACTAGTTATAGATTCCGATGCTTCACTTCAAGTTCACTGTATCCCTTAGACCTTCTTACTGACGATGAAACACAGAAATTGCATCGGAATTAAATAGAAAAGGCACAATGCCGATATAAGTACAAGAAGACTGACTCTTCCTACAGTCTATGTTTTGAACCATTCCTGTGAGACTAGTTATAGATTCCGATGCTTCACTCTAGGTTTGCTGTATCCCTTGGACCCTCTTATTGACGATGAAACACAGATATTGCATCGGAATTAAATAAAAAAGGCACAATGCCGACTTAAGTACAAGAAGACTGACTCTTCTTTCTGTCTACGTTTTGAACCATTCCTGTTGCATCGGAATTAAATACAAAAGGCACAATGCCGAATTAAGTACAAGAAGACTGACTCTTCTTCTGTCTATGATTTGAACCATTCCTGTGACACTAGTTATAGATTCCGATGCTTCACTTCAGGTTTACTGTATCCCTCTGACTTTCTTATTGACGATAAATCACAGAAATTACATCGGAATTACAAAACAAAAGGCATAATGCCGACTTAAGTACAAGAAGACCGATTCTTCTTACTGTCTATGTTTTGAACCATTCCTGTGTGACTACTTATAGATTCCGATGCTTCACTCTAGGTTTACTGTATCCGTTGGACCCTCTTATTGACGATGAAACACAGAAATTGCATCGGATTTAAATACAAAAGGCACAAGGCCGACTTAAGTACAAGAAGACTGACTCTTCTTACTGACTATGTTTTGAACCATTCCTGTGACACTAGTTATAGATTCCGATGCTTCACTTCAGATTTACTGTATCCCTCTGGCGTTCTTATTGACGATGAAACACAGAAATTGCGTCGGAATTAAATACAAATGGCACAATGGCGAATTAAGTACAAGAAGGCAGACTCTTCATACTGTCTATTCTTTGAACCATTCCTCTGACACTAGTTATAGATTCCGATGCTTCACTCTAGGTTTACTGTATCCCATGGACCTTCTTAATGACGATGAAACACAGAAATCGCATTGGAATTAAATAAAAATGCACAATGCCGACTTAAGTACAAGAAGACCGGCTCTTCCTACTGACTATGCTTTGAACCGTTCCTGTGACACTATTTATAGATTCCGATGCATCACTTCAGGTTTACGCACAATGCCCACTTAAGTACGAGAAGACTGGCTCTTCTTACTGACTATGCTTTGAACCATTCCTGTGACACTAGTTATAGATTCCGATGCTTCACTTCAAGTTCACTGTATCCCTTAGACCTTCTTACTGACGATGAAACACAGAAATTGCATCGGAATTAAATAGAAAAGGCACAATGCCGATATAAGTACAAGAAGACTGACTCTTCCTACAGTCTATGTTTTGAACCATTCCTGTGACACTAGTTATAGTTTCCGATGCTTCACTTCAGGTTTACTGTATCCCTTGGACCTTCTTATTGACGATGAAACACACAAATTGCATCGGAATTAAATACAAAAGGCACAATGCCGACTTAAGTACAAGACGACTGACCCTTCTTACTGTCTATGCTTAGAACCATTCCTGTGACACTAGTTACAGATTCCGATGCTTCACTTCAGGTTTACTGTATCCCACTGACTTTCTTATTGACGATGAAACACAGAAATTGCATCGGAATTAAATACAAAAGGCACAATGCCCACTTAAGTACGAGAAGACTGGCTCTTCTTACTGACTATGCTTTGAACCATTCCTGTGACACTAGTTATAGATTCCGATGCTTCACTTCAGGTTTACTGTATCCCTCTGACCTTCTTATTGACGATGAAACACAGAAATTGCATCGGAATTAAATAGAAAAGGCACAATACCGACTTAAGTACAAGAAGACTGACTCTTCCTACTGTCTATGTTTTGAACCATTCCTGTGACACTAGTTATAGATTCCCATGGTTCATTTCAGGTTTACTGTATCCCTTGGACCTTCTTATTGACGATGAAACACGAAATTGCATCGGAATTAAATACAAAAGGAACAATGCCGACTCAAGTACAAGGAGACTGACTCTTCCAACTGTCTTAGTTTTGAACCATTCCTGTGACACTAGTTATAGATTCCGATGCTTCACTCTAGGTTTAATGTATCCCTTGGACTTTCTTATTGACGAAGAGACACAGAAATTGCATCGGAATAAAATAAAAAAAGCACAATGACGACTTAAGTACAAGCAGACTGACTCTGCTTACTGTCTATGTTTGAACCATTCCTGTGACACTAGTTATAGATTCCGATGCTTCAGTCCAGGTTTACTGTATACCGTGGACCTTCTTATTGACGATGAAACACAGAAATTGCATCGGAATTAAATACAAAAGCACAATGCCGACTTAAGATCAAGAAGACGGACTCTTCTTACTGACTATGTTTTGAACCATTCCTGTGACACTAGTTATAGATTCCGATGCTTCACTTCAGGTTTACTGTATCCCCTGGACCTTCTTATTGACGATGAAACACAGAAATTGCATCGGAATTAAATACAAAAGGCACAATGCCGACTTAAGTACAAGAAGACTGACTATTCTTACTGTCTATCTTTGAACCATTCCTGTGACACTAGTTATAGATTCCGATGCTTCACTCCAGGTTTACAGTATCCCTTGGACCTTCTTATTGACGATGAAACACAGAAATTGCATCGGAATTAAATAGAAAAGGCACAATGCCGACCTAAGTACAAGAAGACTGACTCTTCCTACTCTCCAGGTTTTGAACCATTCCTGTGACACTAGTTTTATATTCCGATGCTTCATTTGAGGTTTACTGTATCCCTCGGACCTTCGTATGGACGATGAAACACAGAAATTGCATCGGAATGAAATACAAAAGGCACAATGCCGACTTAAGTGCAAGAAGACTCAATCTTCCAACTCTCTATGTTTTGAACCATTCCTGTGACACTAGTTATAGATTCCGATGCTTCACTTCAGGTTTACTGTATCCCTTGGAACTTCTCATTGACGATGAAACACACTAAGTGCATCGGAGTTAAATACAAAAGGCACAATGCCGACTTAAGTACAAGAAGACTGACTCTTCTTACTGATTATGTTTTGAACCATTCCTGTGACACTAGTTATAGATTCCGATGCTTCACTTCGAGTTTACTGTTTCCCTCTGATCTTCTTATTGACGATGAAACACAGAAATTGCATCGGAATTAAATACAAAAGGCATAATGCCGACCGAAGTACATGTAGACTGACTCTTCCTACTGTCTATGTTTTGAACCATTCCTGTGACACTAGTTATAGATTCCGATGCTTCATTTCAGGTTTACTGTATCCCTTGGACCTTCTTATTGACGATGAAACACACAAATTGCATCGGAATTAAATTCAAAATGCACAATGCCGACTTAAGTACAAGAAGACTGACCCTTCTTACTGTCTATGCTTAGAACCATTCCTGTAACACTAGTTACAGATTCCGATGCTTCACTTCAGGTTTACTGTATCCCTCTGACTTTCTTATTGACGACGAAACACAGAATTTGCATCGGAATTAAATACAAAAGGCACAATGCCGTCCTAAGTACATGTAGACTGACTTTTCCTACTGTCTATGTTTTGAACCATTCCTGTGACACTAGTTACAGATTCCGATGGTTCATTTCAGGTTTACTGTATCCCTTAGACCTTCTTATTGACGATGAAACACAGAAATTGCATCGGAATTAAATAGAAAAGGCACAATGCCGACTTACGTACAAGAATACTGACTCTTCTTACTGTCTATGATTTGAACCGTCCCTGTGACACTACTTATAGATTCCGATGCTTCATTCCAGGTTTACTGTATTTCTTGGACCTTCTTATTGACGATGATACACAGAAATTGCATCGGAATTAAATACAAAATGCACAATACCGACTTAAGTACAAGAAGACTGCCTCTTCTTACTAACTATGTTTTGATCCATTCCTGTAACACTAGTCATAGATTCCGATGCTTTACCTCAGGATTACTGTATCCCTCTGACCTTCTCATTGCCGATGAAACACAGAAATTGCATCGAAATTAAATACAAAATGCACAATGCCGACTTAAGTACAAGAAGAATGACACTTCTTACTGTCTATGTTTTTAACCATCCCTGTGACACTAGTTATAAATTCCGATGCTTCACTCCAGGTTTACTGTATCCCTTGGACCTTCTTATTGACGATGAAACACAGAAATTGCAATGGAATTAAATACAATAGGCACAAAGCCGACTTAAGTACAAGAAGACCGGCTCTTCCTACTGACTATGCTTTGAACCGTTCGTGTGACACTATTTATAGATTCCGATGCTTCACTTCAGGTTTACCGTAACCCTCTGCCCTTCTTATTGACGATGAAACACAGAAATTGCATCGGAATTAAATACAAAAGGCACAATGCCCACTTAAGTACGAGAAGACTGGCTCTTCTTACTGACTATGCTTTGAACCATTCCTGTGACACTAGTTATAGATTCTGATGCTTCACTTCAGGTTCACTGTATCCCTTAGACCTTCTTACTGACGATGAAACACAGAAATTGCATCGGAATTAAATACAAAATGCACAATACCGACTTAAGTACAAGAAGACTGCCTCTTCTTACTAACTATGTTTTGATCCATTCCTGTAACACTAGTCATAGATTCCGATGCTTTACCTCAGGATTACTGTATCCCTCTGACCTTCTCATTGCCGATGAAACACAGAAATTGCATCGAAATTAAATACAAAATGCACAATGCCGACTTAAGTACAAGAAGAATGACACTTCTTACTGTCTATGTTTTTAACCATCCCTGTGACACTAGTTATAAATTCCGATGCTTCACTCCAGGTCTACTGTATCCCTTGGACCTTCTTATTGACGATGAAACACAGAAATTGCATCGGAATTAAATACAAAAGGCACAATGCCGACTTAAGTAGGTATAGACTGAATTTTCCTACTGTCTATGCTTTGAACCATTCCTGTGACACTAGTTATAGATCCCGATGGTTCATTTCAGGTTTACTGTTTCCTTTGGACCTTCTTATTGACGATGAAACACAGAAATAACATCGGAATTAAATACAAAAGGCACAATGCCGACTCTAGTACAAGAAGACTGTCTCTTCCAACTGTCTAAGTTTTGAACCATTCCTGTGACACTAGTTATAGATTCCGATGCTTCACTCTAGGTTTACTGTATCCCTTGGACCTTCTTATTGACGAAGAAACACAGAAATTGCATCGGAATAAAAAAAAAAAACACAATGCCGACTTAAGTACAAGCAGACTGACTTTGCTTACTGTCTATGTTTGAACCATTCCTGTGACACTAGTTATGGATTCCGATGCTTCACTCCAGGTTTACTGTATACCGTGGACCTTCTTATTGACGATGAAACACAGAAATTGCATCGGAATTAAATACAAAAGCACAATGCCGACTTAAGATCAAGAAGACGGACTCTTCTTACTGACTATGTTTTGAACCATTCCTGTGACACTAGTTATAGATTCCGATGCTTCACTTCAGGTTTACTGTATCACCTGGACCTTCTTATTGACGATGAAACACAGAAATTGGATCGGAATTAAATACAAAAGGCACAATGCCGACTTAAGTACAAGAAGACTGCCTCTTCTTACTGTCTAGCTTTGAACCATTCCTGTGACACTAGTTATAGATTCCGATGCTTCACTCCAGGTTTACATAATCCCTTGGACCTTCTTATTAAACGATGAAACACAGAAATGGCATCGGAATTAAATAGAAAAGGCACAATGCCGACTTAAGTACAAGAAGACTGACTCTTCCTACTCTCTAGGTTTTAAACCATTCCTCTGACACTAGTTTTATATTCCGATGCTTCATTTGAGGTTTACTGTATCCCTCGGACCTTCTTATGGACGATGAAACACAGAAATTGCATCGGAATGAAATACAAAAGGCACAATGCCGACTTAAGTGCAAGAAGACTCAATCTTCCAACTCTCTATGTTTTGAACCATTCCTGTGACACTAGTTATAGATTCCGATGCTTCACTTCAGGTTTACTGTATCCCTTGGACCTTCTCATTGACGATGAAACACACTAAGTGCATCGGAGTTAAATACAAAAGGCACAATGCCGACTTAAGTACAAGAAGACTGACTCTTCTTACTGATTATGTTTTGAACCATTCCTCTGATACTAGTTATAGATTCCGATGCTTCACTTCGAGTTTACTGTTTCCCTGTGATCTTCTTATTGACGATGAAACACAGAAATTGCATCGGAATTAAATACAAAAGGCACAATGCCGACCTAAGTACATGTAGACTGACTCTTCCTACTGTCTATGTTTTGAACCATTCCTGTGACACTAGTTATAGATTCCGATGCTTCATTTCAGGTTTACTGTATCCCTTGGACCTTCTTATTGACGATGAAACACACAAATTGCATCGGAATTAAATACAAAAGGCACAATGCCGACTTAAGTACAAGAAGACTGACCCTTCTTACTGTCTATGCTTAGAACCATTCCTGTAACACTAGTTACAGATTCCGATGCTTCACTTCAGGTTTACTGTATCCCTCTGACTTTCTTATTGACGATGAAACACAGAAATTGCATCGGAATTAAATACAAAAAGCACAATGCCGACTTAAGTAGGTATAGACTGACTTTTCCTACTGTCTATGCTTTGAACTATTCCTGTGACACTAGTTATAGATTCCGATGCTTCACTTCAGGTTTACTGTATTCCTTGGACCTTCTCATTGACGATGAAACACACTAAGTGCATCGGAGATAAATACAAAAGGCACAATGCCGACTTACGTACAAGAATACTGACTCTTCTTGCGGTCTATGTTTTGAACCGTCCCTGTGACACTAGTTATAGATTCCGATGCTTCACATCAGGTTTACTGTATTCCTCTGACTTTCTTATTGACGATGAAACACAGAAATTGCATCGGAATTAAATACAAAAGGAACAATGCCGAATTAAGTACAAGAAGACTGACTCTTCTTACTGTCTATGTTTGAACCATTCCTGTGACACTAGTTATAGACTCTGATGCTTCACTCCAGGTTTACTGTATCCCTTGGACCTTCTTATTGACGATAAAACCCAGAAATTGCACAGGAATAAATACAAGATGCGCAATGCCTACTTAAGTAAAAGATGTCGGACTCTTCTTAATGTCTGTGTTTTGATCCATTCCTGTGACACTAGTTATAGATTCCGACACTTCACTCCAGGTTTACTGTTTCCCTTGGACCTTCTTATTGACGATGAAAGACAGAAATTGCATCAGAATCAAATAGAAAATGCACAATGATGACTTAAGTACAAGAAGACTGACTCATCTTACTGACTATGATTTGAACCATTCCTGTGACACTTGTTATAGATTCCGATGCTTCACTTCAGGTTTACTATATCCCTTGGACATTCTTATTGACGTGAAACACAGAAATTGCATCGGAATGAAATAGAAAAGGCACAATGCCGACTTACGTACAAGAATACTGACTCTTCTTACAGTCTATGTTTTGAACCGTCCCTGTGACATTAGTTATAGACTCCGAAGCTTCATTCCAGGTTTACTGTATTCCTTGGACCCTCTTATTGATGATGATACACAGAAATTGCATCGGAATTAAATACAAAAGGCACAATACCGACTTAAGTACAAGAAGACTGCCTCTCCTTACTGACTATGTTTTGAACCATTCCTGTAACACTAGTCATAGATTCCGATGCTTTACTTCAGGATTACTGTATCCCTCTGACCTTCTTATTGACGATGAAACACAGAAATTGCATCGGAATTAAATACAAAATGCACAATGCCGACTTAAGTACAAGAAGAATGACACTTCTTACTGTCTATGTTTTTAACCATCCCTGTGATACTAGTTATAGATTCCGATGCTTCACTCCAGGTTTACTGTATCCCTTGGACCATCTTATTGACGATGAAACACAGAAATTGCAATGGAATCAAATACAATAGGCACAATGCCGACTTAAGTACAACAAGACTGAATCTTCCTACTGTCTATGTTTTGAACCATTCCTGTGACACTAGTCATAGATTCCGATGCTTCACTTCAGGTTTCCTGTATCCCTTTGACCTTCTTATTGACGATGAAACACAGAAGTTGCATCAGACTTAAATACATAAGGCACAATACCGACTTAAGTACAAGAAGACTGACTCTTCTCGCTGACTATGTTTTGAACCACTCCTGTGACACTAGTCATAGATTCCGATGCTTAACTTCAGGATTACCGTATCCCTCTGACCTTCTTATTGACGATGAAACACAGAAATTGCATCGGAATTGAATACAAAAGGCAAAATGCCGACTTAAGATCAAGAAGACGGACTCTTCTTACTGACTATGTTTTGAACCATTCCTGTGACACTAGTTATAGATTCCGATGCTTCACTTCAGGTTTATTGTATCCCCTGGACCTTCTTATTGACGATGAAACACAGAAATTGCATCGGAATTAAATACAAAAGGCACAATGCCGACTTAAGTACAAGAAGACTGCCTCTTCTTACTGTCTATCTTTGAACCATTCCTGTGACACTAGTTATAGATTCCGATGCTTCACTCCAGGTTTACAGTATCCCTTGGACTTTCTTATTAAACGATGAAACACAGAAATGGCATCGGAATTAAATAGAAACGGCACAATGCCGACTTAAGTACAAGAAGACTCACTCTTCCTACTC
Source organism: Schistocerca piceifrons (assembly GCF_021461385.2). Taxonomy (NCBI): domain Eukaryota; kingdom Metazoa; phylum Arthropoda; class Insecta; order Orthoptera; family Acrididae; genus Schistocerca; species Schistocerca piceifrons. Next base: position 28,311 of record NW_025728302.1, on the reverse strand, counting down.
TCTAGGTTTTGAACCATTCCTGTGACACTAGTTTTATATTCCGATGCTTCACTTGAGGTTTACTGTATCCCTCGGACCTTCTTATGGACGATGAAACACAGAAATTGCATCGGAAAGAAATACAAAAGGCACAATGCCGACTTAAGTGCAAGAAGACTCAATCTTCCAACTCTCTATGTTTTGTACCATTCCTGTGACACTAGTTATAGATTCCGATGCGTCACTTCAGGTTTACTGTATCCCTTTGACCTTCTTATTGACGATGAAACACAGAAGTTGCATCGGACTTAAATACATAAGGCACAATACCGACTTAAGTACAAGAAGACTGACTCTTCTCGCTGACTATGTTTTGAACCACTCCTGTGACACTAGTCATAGATTCCGATGCTTAACTTCAGGATTACCGTATCCCTCTGACCTTCTTATTGACGATGAAACACAGAAATTGCATCGGAATTGAATACAAAAGGCACAATGCCGACTTAAGTACAAGAAGAGTGACTTTTCTTACTGTCTATGTTTTGAACCATCCCTGTGACACTAGTTATAAATTCCGATGCTTCACTCCAGGTTTACTGTATCCCTTGGACCTTCTTATTGACGATGAAACACAGATATTGTATCGGAATTAAATACAAAAGGCACAATGCCAACTTAAGTACAAGAAGACTGACTCATCTAACTGACTATGATTTGAACCATTCCTGTGACACTAGTTATAAATTCCGATGCTTCACTTCAGGGTTACTGTATCCCTTGGACCTTCCTACTGACGATGAGACACAGAAATCGCATCGGAATTAAATAGATAAAGCACAATGCCGACTTAAGTACAAGAAGACTGACTCCTCCTACTCTCTATGTATTGAACCATTCCTGTGACACGGGGTTTTTATTCCGATGCTTCACTTGAGGGTTAGTGTATCCCTCGGACCTTCGTATGGACGACGAAACACAGATATTGTATCGGAATGAAATACAAAAGGCACAATGCTGACTTAAGTACAAGAGGACTGACTCTTCCAACTCTCTATGTTTTGAACCATTCCTGTGACGCTAGTTATAGATTCCGATGCTTCACTCCAGGTTTACTGTATCCCTTGGACTTTCTTTTTGACGATGAAATACAAAAATTGCATCGCAGTTAATTAGAAAAGGCACAATGCCGAAATAAATACAAGAAGACTGACTCTTCTTACTGACTATGTTTTGAACCATTCCTGTGACACTAATTGTGGATTCCGATGCTTCACTTAAGGTTTACTGTATATCTTGGACCTTCTTATTGGCGATGAAACACAGAAATGGCATCGGAATTAAATACAAAAGGCACAATGCCGACTTAAGTACAGGAAGACTGACTCACGTTACTGTCTATATCTTGAACCAATCCTGTGACACTAGTTATAGATTCCGATGCTTCACTCCAGGTTTACTGTATACCTTGGACCTTCTTATTGACGATGAAACATAGAAATTGCATCGGAATTAAATACAAAAGCACAATGCCGACTTAAGTACAAGAAGACGGACACTTCTTATTGACTATGTTTTGAACCATGCCTGTGACACTAGTTATAGATTCCGATGCTTCACTTCAGGTTTACTGTATCCCTCTGACCTTCTTATTGACGATGAAACACAGAAATTGCATCGGAATTAAATAGAAAAGGCACAATGCCGAATTAACTACAAGAAGACTGACTCTTCTTGCTTTCTATGCTTTTAACCATTCCTGTGACACTAGTTATGGATTCCGATGCTTAACTTAAGGATTACTGTATTCCTTGGACCTTCTTATTGACGATGAAACACAGAAATTGCAACGGAATTAAATTCAAAGGGCACAAAGCCGACTTTAGTACAACAGGACTGACTCATCTTACTGTCTATGTTTTGAACCATTCCTGTGACACTAGTTATAGATTTCGATGCTTCATTCCAGGTTTACGGTATCCCTTAGACCTTCATATTGACGATGAAACACAGAAATTGCATCGGAATTAAATACAAAAGTCACAATGCCGCCTTAAGTACAAGAAGACTGACTCTTCTTACTGACTATGTTTTGAACCATTCCTGTGACACTAGTTATAGATTCCGAAGCCGCACTTCAGGTTTACTGTATCCCTCTTACCTTCATATTGACGATAAAACACAGAAATTACATCGGAATTAAATAGAAAAGGCACAATGCCGACATAAGTACACGAAGACAGACTCTTCTTACTGTCTATGTTTTGAACGATTCCTGTGACACTAGTTATAGATTCCGATGCTTCACTTCGGATTTACTGTATCCCTCTGACTTTCTTATTGACGATGAAACACTGAAATTGCGTCGGAATGAAATACAAAAGGCACAGTACCGAATTAAGTACAAGAAGACTGACTCTTCTTACTGTCTATGTTTTGAACCATTCCTGTGACACTAGTTATTGACTCTGATGCTTTACATTAGGTTTACTGTATCCCTCTGACCTTCTTATTGACGATGAAACACAGAAATTGCATCGAAATTAAATACAAAAGGCACAATGATGAATTAAGTACAAGAAGACTGACTCTTCTTACTGTCTAAGTTTGAACCATTCCTGTGACACTAGTTATTGACTCTGATGCTTCACTCCAGGTTTACTGTATCCCTTGGACTTTCTTATTGACGATGAAACACAGAAATTGCATCAGAATTAAATACAAAAGGCACAATGCCGACTTGAGTAAAAGAAGTTTGACTCTTCTTACTGTCTGTGTTTTGAACCATCCCTGTGACACTAGTTATAGATTCCGATGCTTCACTCCAGGTTTACTGTATCCCTTGGACCTTCTTATTGACGAAGAAACACAGAAATTGCATCGGAATTAAAAACAAAAGCACAGTGCCGACTTAAGTACAAGAAGACTGACTCTTCTTACTGACTATGTTTTGAACCATTCCTGTGATACTAGTTATAGATTCCAATGGTTCATTTCAGGTTTACTGTATCCCTTGGGCCTCCGTATTTATGATGAAACACAGAAATTGCATCGGAATTAAATACAAAAGGCACAATGCCGACTTAAGTACAAGAAGACTGACTCTTCCAACTGTCTATGCTTTGAACCATTCGTGTGACACTAGTTATAGATTCCGATGCTTTACTTTAGGTTTACTGTATCCCTCTGACCTTCTTATTGACGATGAAACACAGAAATTGCATCGAAATTAAATACAAAAGGCACAATGATGAATTAAGTACAAGAAGACTGACTCTTCTTACTGTCTATGATTGAACCATCCCTGTGACACTAGTTATAGACTCTGATGCTTCACTCCAGGTTTACTGTATCCCTTGGACCTTCTTATTGAAGATGAAACCCAGAAATTGCATCGGAATCAAAAAAAAGGCAGAATGCCTACTTTTTAAAAGCTGTCTGACTCTTATTACTGTCTGTGTTTTGATCAATTCCTGTGACACTAGTTATAGATTCCGAAGCCTCACTTCAGGTTTACTGTATCCCTCTTACCTTCATATTGACGATAAAACACAGAAATTACATCGGAATTAAATAGAAAAGGCACAATGCCGACATAAGTACACGAAGACAGACTCTTCTTACTGTCTTTGTTTTGAACGATTCCTGTGACACTAGTTATAGATTCCGATGCTTCACTTCGGATTTACTGTTTCCCTCTGACGTTCTTATTGACGATGAAACACTGAAATTGCGTCGGAATGAAATACAAAAGGCACAGTACCGAATTAAGTACAAGATGACTGACTCTTCTTACTGTCTATGTTTTGAACCATTCCTGTGACACTAGTTACAGATTCCGATGCTTCACTTTAGGTTTACTGTATCCCTTGGACCTTCTTATTGACGATGAAACACAGAAATTGCAACGGAATTAAATACAAAAGGCACAATGCCGAATTAAGTACAAGAAGACTGACTCTTCTTACTGTCTAAGTTTGAACCATTCCTGTGACACTAGTTATTGACTCTGATGCTTCACTCCAGGTTTACTGTATCCCTTGGACTTTCTTATTGACGATGAAACACAGAAATTGCATCAGAATTAAATACAAAAGGCACAATGCCGACTTGAGTAAAAGAAGTTTGACTCTTCTTACTATCTGTGTTATGAACCATCCCTGTGACACTAGTTATAGATTCCGATGCTTCACTCCAGGTTTACTGTATCCCGTGGACCTTCTTATTGACGAAGAAACACAGAAATTGCATCGGAATTAAAAACAAAAGCACAATGCCGACTTAAGTACAAGAAGACTGACTCTTCTTACTGACTATGTTTTGAACCATTCCTGTGATACTAGTTATAGATTCCAATGGTTCATTTCAGGTTTACTGTATCCCTTGGACCTTCGTATTTACGATGAAACACAGAAATTGCATCGGAATTAAATACAAAAGGCACAATGCCGACTTAAGTACAAGAAGACTGACTCTTCAAACTGTCTATGCTTTGAACCATTCATGTGACACTAGTTATAGATTCCGATGCTTTACTTTAGGTTTACTGTATCCCTCTGACCTTCTTATTGACGATGAAACACAGAAATTGCATCGAAATTAAATACAAAAGGCACAATGATGAATTAAGTACAAGAAGACTGACTCTTCTTACTGTCTATGATTGAACCATCCCTGTGACACTAGTTATAGATTCCGATGCTTCACTCCAGGTTAACTGTATCCCTTGGTCCTCCTTATTGACGATGAAACACAGAAATTACATGGGAATTAAATACAATAGGCACAATGCCGACTTAAGAAGAAGAAGACTGACTCTTCCTACTGTCTATGTTTTGAACCATTCCTGTGACACTAGTCATAGATTCCGATGCTTCACTTCAGGTTTACGGTATCCTTTTGACCTTCTTATTGACGATGAAACACAGAAGTTGCATCGGAATTAAATACAAAAGGCACAATATCGACTTAAGTACAAGAAGACTGACTCTTCTTACAGACTATGTTTTGAACCCCTCCTGTGACACTAGTCATAGATTCCGATCCTTAACTTCTGGATTACTGTACCCTCTGACCTTCTTATTGACGATGAAAGACAGAAATTGCATCGGAATTAAATACAAAAGGCACAATGCCGACTTAAGTACAAGAAGACTGACTCTTCCAACTCTCTATGTTTTGAATCATTCCTGTAACACTAATTATAGATTCCGATGCTTCATTCAGGATTTCTGTATCCCTCTGACTTTCTTATTGACGATGAAACACAGAAATTGCATCGGGATTAAATACAATAGGCACAATGCCGACTTAAGTACAAGAAGACTGTCACCCGCTACTGTCTATGTTTTGAAACATTCCTGTGACACTAGTTATAGATTCCGATGCTTCACTCCAGGTTTACGGTATCCCTTAGACCTTCATATTGACGATGAAACACAGAAATTGCATCGGAATTAAATACAAAAGCACAGAGAGGCCTTAAGTACAAGAAGACGGACTCTTCTTACTGACTATGCTTTGAATCATTCCTGTGACACTAGTTAGAGATTCCGATGCTTCACTTCAGGTTACTGTATCCCTCTGACCTTCTAATTGACGATAAAACACAGAAATTGCATCGGAATTAAATAGAAAAAGCACAATGCCGACTTAACTACAAGAAGACTGACTCTTCTTACTGACTATGCTTTGGACCATTCCTGTGACGATAGTTATGGATTCCGATGCTTAACTTCAGGATTACTGTATCCCTTGGACCTTCTAATTGACGACGAAACACAGAAATTACAACGGAATTAAATACGAAAAGCACAATGCCGAATTAAGTACAAGAAGACTGACTCTTCTTACTGTCTATGTTTGAACCATTCCTGTGACACTAGTTATTGACTCTGATGCTTCACTCCAGGTTTACTGTATCCCTTGGACTTTCTTATTGACGATTAAACACAGAAATTGCTTAGGAACCAAATACAAAAGGCACAATGCCGACTTAAGTAAAAGAAGTTTGACTCTTCTTACTGTCAGTGTTTTGAACCATTCCTGTGACCCTAGTTATAGATTCCGATGCTTCACTCCAGTGTTACTGTATCCCTTGGACCTTCTTATTGACGAAGAAACACAGAAATTGAATCAGAATTAAATAGAAAATGCACAATGATGACTTAAGTACAAGAAGACTGACTCTTCTTACTGACTATGTTTTGAACCATTCCTGTGACACTAGTTATAGATTCCGATGCTTCACTCCAGGTTTACTGTATCCCTTGGACCTTCTTATTGACGAGGAAACACAGAAATTGCATCGGAATTAAATTGCAAAGGCACCATGCCGACTTAAGTACAAGAATACTGACTCATCTTACTGTCTATGATTTGAACCGTCCCTGTGACACTAGTTATAGATTCCGATGCTTCACTCCAGGTTTACTGTATCCCTTGGACCTCGTTATTGACGATGAAACACAGAAATTGCATCGGAATTAAATACGAAAAGCACAATGCCGACTTAAGTACGAGAATACTGACTCTTCTTACTGACTATATTTTGAACCATTCCTGTGACACTAGTTATAGATTCCGATGCTTCACTTCAGGTTTACTGTATCCCTCTGACCTTCTTATTGATGATGAAAAACAGAAATTGCATCATAATTAAATACAAAGGGCACAATGCCGAATTAAGTGCAAGAAGACTGACTCTTCTTACTGTCTATGTTTTGAACCATTCCTGTGACACTAGTTATAGACTCCGATGATTCACTTCAGGTTTACTGTATCCCTCTGACCTTCTTATTGACGATGAAACACAGAAATTGCATCGGAATTAAATACGAAAGGCACAGTGCCGAATTAAGTGCAAGAAGACTGACTCTTCTTACTGTTTATGTTTTGAACCATCCCTGGGACACTAGTTATAGATTCCGATGCTTCACTCCAGGTTTACTGTATCACATGGACCTTCTTATTGACGATGAAACACAGAAATTGCATCGGAATTAAATACAATAGGCACAATGCCGACTTAAGTACAATAAGACTGATTCTTCCTACTGTCTACGTTTTGAACCATTCCTGTGACACTAGTTATAGATTCAGATGCTTCACTTCAGGTTTACTGTATCTCTTGGACCTTCTTATTGACGATGAAACACAGAATTTGCATCGGAATTAAATAGAAAAGACACAATGCCGACTTAAGTACAAGAATACTGATTTATCTTACTTTCTATGTTTTGAATCATTCCTGTGACACTAGTTATAGACTCCGATGCTTCACTCGAGGTTTACTGTATCCCTTGGACCTTCTTATTGACGATGAAAACAGAAATTGCATCGGAATTATGTACAAAAGGCACAATGCCGACTTAAGTAAAAGAAGTCTGACTCTTCTTACTGTCTATGTTTTGAACCATTCCTGTGACACTAGTTATAGATTGCGATGCTTCACTACAGGTTTACTGTATCCCTTGGACCTTCTTATTGACGATGAAACACAGAAATTGCATCGGAATGAAATACAATAGGCAAAATGCCGACTTAAGTACAAGAACACTGACTCTTCATACTGTCTATGTCTTGAACCATTCCTGTGACACTAGTCATCGATTCCGATGCTTCACTTCAGGTTTACTGTATCCCTAGGACCTCCTTATTGACGATGAAACACAGAAATTACATCGCAATTAAATACAAAAGGCACAATACCGGCTTAAGTACAAGGAGACTGTCTCTTCTTACTGACTATGTTTTGAATCATTCCTGTGATACTAGTTATAGATTTCAATGCTTCACTTCAAGTTTTCTGTATCCCTTGGACCTTCTTATTGACGATGAAACACAGAAATTGCATCGGAATTAAATCCAAAAGGCACAATACCGACTTAATTACAAGAAGACTGTCTCTTCTTACTGACTATGCTTTGAATCATTCCTGTGACACTAGTCATAGATTCCGATGCTTAACTTCAGGAATACTGTATCCCTCTGACCTTCTTATTGACGATGAAATACAGAAATTGCATCGGAATTAAATACAAAAGGCACAATGCCGAGTAAACTACAGGAAAACTGACTCTTCATAGTGTCTATGCTTTGAACCATTCCTGTGACACTAGTTACAGATTCCGACGCTTCACTCTAGGTTTACTGTATCCCTTGGACCTTCTTATTAACGATGAAACACAGAAATTGCATCGGAATTAAATAAAAAAAGCACAATGCCGACTTAAGTACAAGATGACTGACTCTGCTTACTGTCTATGCTTTGAACCACTCCTGTGATACTAGTTATAGATTTCGATGCTTCACTTCAATTTTATTGTATCCCTTGGACCTTCTTATAGACGATGAAACACAGAAATTGCATCGGAATTAAATACAAAAGGCATAATGCCGACTTAAGAACAAGAAGACCCACTCATCTTACTGTCTATGTTTTGAACCATTAATGTGACACTAGTTATAGATTCCGATGCTTCACTCCAGGTTTACTGTATACCTTAGACCTTCATATTGAATATGAAACACAGAAATTGCATCGGAATTAAATACAAAGGCACAGAGCATACTTAAGTACTAGAAGACGGACTCTTCTTACTGACTATGTTTGAACCATTCCTGTGACACTAGTTATGGATTCCGATGCTTAACTTCAGGATTACTGTATCCCTTGGAATTTCTTATTGACGAAGAAACACAGAAATTGCATCAGAATTAAATAGAAAATGCACAATGATGATTTATGTACAAGAAGACTGACTCTTCTTACTGACTATGTTTTGAACCATTCCTGTGACACTAGTTATAGATTCCGATGCTTCACTTCAGGTTTACTGTATCCCTTGGACCTTCTTATTGACGATGAAACACAGAAATTGCATCGGAATTACATTCAAAAGGCACAATACCGACTTAAGTACAAGAAGACTGACTCTTCTTACTGACTATGTTTTGAACCATTCCTGTGACACTAGTCATAGATTCCGATGCTTCACTTCAGGATTACTGTATCCCTCTGACCTTCTTATTGACCATGAAACACAGAAATTGCATCGGAATTAAATACAAAAGGCACAATGCCGACTTAAGTACAAGAAGACTGTCTCTTCTTACTGTCTATGTTATGAATCATCCCTGGGACACTAGTTATAGATTCCGATGCTTCACTCCAGGTTTACTGTATCCCTTGGACCTTCTTATTGACAATGAAACATAGAAATTGCATCGGTATTACATTCAAAAGGCACAATACCGACTTAAGTACAAGAAGACTGACTCTTCTTACTGACTATGTTTTGAAGCATTCCTGTGACACTAGTCATAGATTCCGATGCTTCACTTCAGGATTACTGTATCCCTCTGACCTTCTTATTGACCATGAAACACAGAAATTGCATCGGAATTAAATACAAAAGGCACAATGCCGACTTAAGTACAAGAAGACTGACTCTTCTTACTGTCTATGTTATGAATCATCCCTGGGACACTAGTTATAGATTCCGATGCTTCACTCCAGGTTTACTGTATCCCTTGGACCTTCTTATTGACAATGAAACACAGAAATTGCATCGGAATTAAATACAATAGGCACAATGCCGACTGAAGTACAAGAAGACTGACTCTTCCTACTGTCTATGTTTTGAACCATTTCTGTGACACTAGTTATAGATTCTGATGCTTCACTTCAGGTTTACTGTATCCCGTGGACCTTCCTATTGACGATGAAACACAGAAATTGCATCGGAATTAAATAGAATAGGCACAATGCCGACTTAGGTACAAGAATAATGACTCATCTTACTGTCTATGATTTGAACCATTCCTGTGACATTAGTTATAGACTCCGACGCTTCACTCCAGGTTTACTGTATCCCTTGGACCTTCTTATTGACGATGAAAACAGAAATTGCATCGGAATTAAATACAAAAGGCACAAAGCCGACTTAAGTAAAGAAGTCTGACTCTTCTTACTGTCTATGATTTGAACCATTCCCGTGACACTAATTATAGATTCCGATGCTTCACTCCAGGTTTACTGTATCCCTTGGTCTTCTTATCGACGATGAAACACAGAAATTGCATCGGAATTAAATACAATAGGCAAAATGCCGACTTAAGTACAAGAAGACTGACTGTTCCTACTGTGTATGTTTTGAGCCATTCATGTGACACTAGTCATAGATTCCGATGATTTACTTCAGGTTTACTGTATCCCTTGGACGTTCTTATTGACTATGAAACACAGAAATTGCATCGGAATTAAACACAAAAGGCACAATACCGACTTAAGTACAAGAAGACTGTCTCTTCTTACTGACTATGTTTTGAATCATTCCGGTGACCCTAGTCATAGATTCCGATGCTTAACTTCAGGATTACTGTATCCCTCTGACTTTCTTATTGACGATGAAACACAGAAATTGCATCGGAATTAAATACAAAAGTCACAATGCCGACTTAAGTACAGGAAGACTGACTCTTCTTACTGTCTATGTGTTGAACCATCCCTGTGACACCAGTTATAGATTCCGATGCTTCACTCCAGGTTTACTGTATCCCTTGGTCCTTCTTAACGACGATGAAACTCAGAAACTATATCGGAACTAAATACAAATGGCCCAATGCCGACTTAAGTACAAGAAGACTGACTCTTCTTACTGACTATGTTTTGAACCTTTCCTGTGACACTAGTTATAAATTCCGACGCTTCACTTCAGGTTTACTGTATCCCTCTGACCTTCTTATTACGATGAAACACAGAAATTGCATCGGAATTAAAAAGAAAAGGCACAATGCCGACTTAACTACAAGAAGACTGACGCTTCTTACTGACTATGTTCTGATCCATTCCTGTAACACTAGTTTTAGATTCCGATGTTTAACTTCAGTATTACTGTATCTCACTGACCTTCTTAGTGACGATGAAACACAAAAATTGCATCGGAATTAAATACAAAAAGCACAATGTCGACTAAAGTATAAGAATACTGACTCAACTTACTGTCTATGATTTGAACCGTCCCTGTGACACTAGTTATAAATTCCGATGCTTCACTCCAGGTTTACTGTATTCCTTGGACCTTCCTATTGACGATGAAACACAGAAATTGCATCGGAATTAAATAGAATAGGCACAATGCCGACTTAAGTACAAGAATAATGACTCATCTTACTGTCTATGTTTTGAACCATTCCTGTGACATTAGTTATAGACTCCGATGCTTCACTCCAGGTTTACTGTATCCCTTTGATCTTTATATTGACGATGAAAACAGAAAATGCATCGGAATTACATACAAAAGGCACAATGCCGACTTAAGCAAAAGAAGTCTGACTCTTCTTACTGTCTATGATTTGAACCATTCCCGTGACACTAATTATAGATTCCGATGCTTCACTCCAGGTTTACTGTATCCCATGGACCTTCTTATCGACGATGAAACACAGAAATTAATCGGAATTAAATACAATAGGGAAAACGCCGACTTAAGTACAAGAAGACTGACTGTTCCTACTGTGTATGTTTTGAACCATTCCTGTGACACTAGTCATAGATTCCGATGATTTACTTCAGGTTTACTGTATCCCTTGGACCTTCTTATTGACTATGAAACACAGAAATTGCATCGGAATTAAACACAAAAGGCACAATACCGACTTAAGTACAAGAAGACTGTCTCTTCTTACTGACTATGCTTGAATCATTCCTGTGACACTAGTCATAGATTCCGATGCTTAACTTCAGGATTACTGTATCCCACTGACCTTCTTAGTGACGATGAAACACAAAAATTGCATCGGAATTAAATACAAAACGCACAATGCCGACTTAACTACAAGAAGACTGACGCTTCTTACTGACTATGTTTTGAACCATTATTGTGACACTAGTTTTAGATTCCGATGCTTAACTTCAGGATTACTGTAACCCAGTGACCTTCTTAGTGACGATGAAACACAAAAATTGCATCGGAATTAAATACAAAAAGCACAATGTCGACTAAAGTACAAGAATACTGACTCAACTTACTGTCTATGATTTGAACCGTCCCTGTGACACTAGTTATACATTCCGATGCTTCACTCCAGGTTTACTGTATCCCTTGGACCTTATTATTCACGATGAAACACAGAAATTGCATCGGAATTAAATAAAAAAGGCACAATGCCGACTTACGTACAAGGAGACTGACTGTTCTTACTGACTATGTTTTGAACCACTCCTGTGACACTAGTTATAGATTCCGATGCTTCACATCAGGTTTACTGTATACCTCTGACCTTCTAATTGACGATGAAACATAGAAATTGCATCGGAATTAAATACAAAAGGCACAATGCCGAATTAAGTACAAGAAGACTGACTCTTCTTACTGTCTATGTTTTGAACCATTCCTGTGACACTAGTTATAGACTCCAATGCTTCACTCCAGGTTTACTGTATCCTTTGGACCTTTTTATTGACGATGAAACACAGAAATTGAATCGGAATTAAATACAAAGGGCACAATACCGACTTAAGTAAAAGAAGTCTGACTCTTCTTACTGTCTGTGATTTGAACCATTCCTGTGACACTAGTTATAGATTCCGATGCTTCAGTCCAGGTTTACTGTATCTCTTTGACCTTCTTATTGACGATGAAACACAGAAATTGCATCGGAATTAATTACAAAAGGCACAATGCTGAATTATGTACAAGAAGACTGACTCTTCTTGCTGTCTATGGTTTGAACCATTCCTGTGACACTAGTTATAGACTCCGATGCTTCACTCCAGGTTTACCGTATCCCTTGGACATTTTTATTGTCGATGAAACACAGAAATTGCACCGGAATTAAATACAATAGGCACAATGCTGACTTAAGTACAAGAAGACTGACTCCTCCTACTGTCTATGTTTTGAACCATTCCTGTGACACTAGTCATAGATTCCGATGCTTAACTTCAGGATTACTGTATCCCTCTGACCTTCATATTGACGATGAAACACAGAAACTGCATCGGAATTAAAAACAAAAGGCACAATACCGACTAGAGTTCAAGATGACTGACTCTTCTGAGAGTCTATGTCTTGAACCATTCCTGTGACACTAGTTATAGATTCCGGTGCTTCACTCCAGGTTTACTGTATCCCTTGGAACTTCTTATTGACAACGAAACACAGAAATTGCATCGGAATTAAATACAAAAGGCATAATGAAGACTAAAGTACAAGAAGACTGACTCTTCTTACTGACTACGTTTTGAACCATTTCTGTGACACTAGTTATAGATTCCGATGCTTCACATCAGGTTTATGTATCCCTCTGACCTTCGTATTGACGATGAAACACAGAAATTGTATCGGAATTAAATACAAAAGGCACAATGCAGACTTAAGTACAAGGCGACTGCCACTTCTTACTATCTATGTTTTGAACCATTCCTGTGACACTAGTTATAGATTCCGATGCTTCTCTTCAGGTTTTCTGTATCCCTTGGACATTCTCATTGACAATGAAACACAGAAATTGCATCGGAATTAAATACAGAATGCAGAATACCGACTTAAGTACAAGATGACTGACTCTTCCTGTGACACCAGTTATAGATTCCGATGATTCACTTCAGGTTTACTGTATCCCTTGGGCCTCCTTATTGACGATGAAACACACAAATTGAATCGGAATTAAATACAAAAGGCACAATGCCGACTTAAGTACAAGATGACTGACTCTGCTTACTGTCTATGCTTTGAACCATTCCTGTGATACTAGTTATAGATTTCGATGCTTCACTTCAAGTTTACTGTATCCCTTGGACCTTCTTATAGACGATGAAACACAGAAATTGCATCGGAATTAAATACAAAAGGCACAATGCCGACTTAAGAACAAGAAGACTCACTCATCTTACTGTCTATGTTTTGAACCATTAATGTGACAGTATTTATAGATTCCGAAGCTTCACTCCAGGTTTACTGTATACCTTGGACCCTCTTATTGACGATGAAACACAGAAATAGCATCGGAGTGAAATACAAAAGCACAGAGCCGACTTAAGTCCAAGAAGACAGACTCTTCTTACTGACCATGTTTTGAACCATTCCTGTGACACTAGTTATAGATTCCGATGCTTCACTTCAGGTTTACTGTATCCCTCTGACGTTCTAATTGACGATGAAACACAGAAATTGCATCGGAATTAAATGCAAAAGGCACAATGCCGACTTAAGAACAAGAAGACTCACTCATCTTACTGTCTATGTTTTGAACCATTAATGTGACAGTAGTTATAGATACCGAAGCTTCACTCCAGGTTTACTGTATCCCTTGGACATTTTTATTGACGATGAAACACAGAAATTGAATCGGAATTAAATACAAAAGGCACAATACCGACTTAAGTAAAAGAAGTCTGACTCTTCTTACTGTCTGTGCTTTGAACCATTCCTGTGACAGTAGTTATAGATTCCGATGCTTCAGTCCGGGTTTACTGTATCTCTTGGACCTTCTTATTGACGATGAAACACAGAAATTGCATCGGAATTAATTACAAAAGGCACAATGCTGAATTATGTACAAGAAGACTGACTCTTCTTACTGTCTACGTTTTGAACCATTCCTGTGACACTAGTTATAGACTCCGATGCTTCACTCCAGGTTTACCGTATCCCTTGGACATTTTTATTGACGATGAAACACAGAAGTTGCATCGGAATTAAATACAAAAGGCACAATACCGAATTAAGTAAAAGAAGTCTGACTCTTCTTACTGTCTGTGCTTTGAACCATTCCTTTGACACTAGTTATAGATTCCGATGCATCACTCCAGGTTAACTGTATCCCTTGGACCTTCTTATTGACGATGAGACACAGATATTGCATCAGAATTAAATAGAAAATGCACAATGATGACTTAAGTACAAGAAAACTGACTCTTCTTACTGACTATGTTTTGAACCATTCCTGTGACACTAGTTATAGATTCCGATGCTGCACTTCAGGTTAACTGTATCCCTTGGACCTTCTTATTGACGATGAAACACAGAAATTGCATCGGAATTACATTCAAAAGGCACAATACCGACTTAAGTACAAGAAGACTGACTCTTCTTACTGACTATGATTTGAACCATTCCTGTGACACTAGTCATAGATTCCGATGCTTCACTTCAGGATTACTGTATCCCTCTGACCTTCTTATTGACCATGAAGCACAGAAATTGCATCGGAATTAAATACAAAAGGCACAATGCCGACTTAAGTACAAGAAGACTGACTCTTCTTACTGTCTATGTTATGAATCATCCCTGGGACACTAGTTATAGGTTCCGATGCTTCACTCCAGGTTTACTGTATCCCTTGGACCTTCTTATTGACGATGAAACACAGAAATTGCATCGGAATTAAATACAATAGGCACAATGCCGACTGAAGTACAAGAAGACTGACTCTTCCTACTGTCTATGTTTTGAACCATTCCTGTGACACTAGTTATAGATTCTGATGCTTCACTTCATGTTTACTGTATCCCTTGGACCTTCCTATTGACGATGAAACACAGAAATTGCATCGGAATTAAATAGAATAGTCACAATGCCGACTTAAGTACAAGAATAATGACTCATCTTACTGTCTATGTTTTGAACCATTCCTGTGACATTAGTTATAGACTCCGATGCTTCACTCCAGGTTTACTGTATCCCTTTGATCTTCTTATTGACGATGAAAACAGAAAATGCATCGGAATTACATACAAAAGGCACAATGCCGACTTAAGCAAAAGAAGTCTGACTCTTCTTACTGTCTATGATTTGAACCATTCCCGTGACACTAATTATAGATTCCGATGCTTCACTCCAGGTTTACTGTATCCCATGGACCTTCTTATCGACGATGAAACACAGAAATTGCATCGGAATTAAATACAATAGGCAAAATGCCGACTTAAGTACAAGAAGACTGACTGTTATTACTGTGTATGTTTTGAACCATTCCTGTGACACTAGTCATAGATTTCGATGATTTACTTCAGGTTTACTGTATCCCTTGGAACTTCTTATTGACTATGAAACACAGAAATTGCATCGGAATTAAACACAAAAGGCACAATACCGACTTAAGTACAAGAAGACTGTCTCTTCTTACTGACTATGCTTGAATCATTCCTGTGACACTAGTCATAGATTCCGATGCTTAACTTCAGGATTACTGTATCCCACTGACCTTCTTAGTGACGATGAAACACAAAAATTGCATCGGAATTAAATACAAAACGCACAATGCCGACTTAACTACAAGAAGACTGACGCTTCTTACTGACTATGTTTTGAACCATTATTGTGACACTAGTTGTAGATTCCGATGCTTAACTTCAGGATTACTGTAACCCAGTGACCTTCTTAGTGACGATGAAACACAAAAATTGCATCGGAATTAAATACAAAAAGCACAATGTCGACTAAAGTACAAGAATACTGACTCAACTTACTGTCTATGATTTGAACCGTCCCTGTGACACTAGTTATACATTCCGATGCTTCACTCCTGGTTTACTGTATCCCTTGGACCTTCTTATTCACGATGAAATACAGAAATTGCATCGGAATTAAATAAAAAAGGCACAATGCCGACTTACGTACAAGGAGACTGACTGTTCTTACTGACTATGTTTTGAACCACTCCTGTGACACTAGTTACAGATTCCGATGCTTCACATCAGGTTTACTGTATACCTATGACCTTCTAATTGACGATGAAACATAGAAATTGCATCGGAATTAAATACAAAAGGCACATTGCCGAATTAGGTACAAGAAGACTGACTCTTCTTACTGTCTATGTTTTGAACCATTCCTGTGACACTAGTTATAGACTCCAATGCTTCACTCCAGGTTTACTGTATCCCTTGGACCTTTTTATTGACGATGAAACACAGAAATTGAATCGGAATTTAAAAAAAAAGGCACAATACCGACTTAAGTAAAAGAAGACTGACTCCTCCTACTGTCTACGTTTTGAACCATTCCTGTGGCACTAGTCATAGATTCCGATGCTTCCCTCCAGAATTACTGTATCCCATGTGACCTTCTTATTGACGATGATACACAGAAATTGCATCGGAATTAAATACAAAAGGCACAATACCGTCTTAAGTACAAGAAGACTGACTCTTCTTACTGACTATGTTTTGGACAATTCCTGTGACACTAGTCATAGATTCCGATGCTTAACTTCAGGATTACTGTATCCCTCTGACCTTCATATTCACGATGAAACACAGAAACTGCATCGGAATTAAAAACAAAAGGCACAATACCGACTAGAGTTCAAGATGACTGACTCTTCTGAGAGTCTATGTTTTGAACCATTCCTGTGACACTAGTTATAGATTCCGGTGCTTCACTCCAGGTTTACTGTATCCCTTGGAACTTCTTATTGACAATGAAACACAGAAATTGCATCGGAATTAAATACAAAAGGCAGAATGAAGACCAAAGAAAAGAAGACTGACTCTTCTTACTGACTACGTTTTGAACCATTTCTGTGACACTAGTTATAGATTCCGATGCTTCACATCAGGTTTAGGTATCCCTCTGACCATCGTATTGACGATGAAACACAGAAATTGTATCGGAATTAAATACAAAAGGCACAATGCAGACTTAAGTACAAGAGGACTGACACTTCTTACTATCTATGTTTTGAACCATTCCTGTGACACTAGTTATAGATTCCGATGCTTCTCTTCAGGTTTTCTGTATCCCTTGGACATTCTCATTGACAATGAAACACAGAAATTGCATCGGAATTAAATACAGATTGCAGAATACCGACTTAAGTACAAGAAGACTGACTCTTCCTGTGACACTAGTTATAGATTCCGATGTTTCACTTCAGGTTTACTGTATCCCTTGGGCCTCCTTATTGACGATTAAACACACAAATTGAATCGGAATTAAATACAAAAGGCACAATGCCGACTTAAGTACAAGAAGACTGACTCTTCTTACTGACTATGTTTTGAACCTTTCCTGTGACACAGATTATAAATTCCGATGCTTCACTTCAGGTTTACTCTATCCCTTGGACCTTCTTATTGACGATTAAACACAGTAATTGCATCGGAATTAAATACAAAAAGCACAATGCCGACTTAAGTACAAGATGGCTGACTCTGCTTACTGTCTATGCTTTGAACCATTCCTGTGATACTAGTTATAGATTTCGATGCTTCACTTCAAGTTTACTGTATCCCTTGGACCTTCTTATAGACGATGAAACACAGAAATTGCATCGGAATTAAATACAAAAGGCACAATGCCGACTTAAGAACAAGAAGACTCACTCATCTTACTGTCTATGTTTTGAACCATTAATGTGACAGTAGTTATAGATTCCGAAGCTTCACTCCAGGTTTACTTTAAACCTTGGACCTTCTTATTGACGATGAAACACAGAAATAGCATCGGAATGAAATACAAAAGCACAGAGCCGACTTAAGTACAAGAAGACAGACTCTTCTTACTGACCATGTTTTGAACCGTCCCTGTGACACTAGTTATAAATTCCGATGCTTCACTCCAGGTTTACTGTATCCCTTGGACCTTCTTATTCACGATGAAACACAGAAATTGCATCGGAATTAAATAAAAAAGGCACAATGCCGACTTACGTACAAGGAGACTGACTGTTCTTACTGACTATGTTTTGAACCACTCCTGTGACACTAGTTATAGATTCCGATGCTTCACATCAGGTTTACTGTATACCTCTGACCTTCTTATTGACGATGAAACATAAAAATTGCTTCGGAATTAAATACAAAAGGCACACTGCCGAATTAAGTACAAGAAGACTGACTCTTCTTACTGTCTATGTTTTGAACCATTCCTGTGACTCTAGTTATAGGCTCCGATGCTTCACTCCAGGTTTACCGTATCCCTTGGACATTTTTATTGACGATGAAACACAGAAATTGCATCGGAATTAAATACAAAAGGCACAATACCGAATTAAGTAAAAGAAGTCTGACTCTTCTTACTGTCTGTGTTTTGAACCTTTTCTTTGACACTAGTTATAGATTCCGATGCATCACTCCAGGTTAACTGTATCCCTTGGACCTTCTTATTGACGATGAAACACAGAAATTGCATCAGAATTAAATAGAAAATGGACAACGATGACATAAGTACATAAAGACTGACTCTTCTTACTGACTATGTTTTGAACCATTCCTGTGACACTAGTCATAGATTCCGATGCTTCACTCCAGGTTTACTGTATCCCTTGGACCTTCTTATTGACGATGAAAACAGAAATAGCATCGGAATTAAATACAAAAGGCACAATACCGACTTAAGTACAAGAAGACTGACTCTTCTTACTGACTATGTTTTGAACCATTCCTGTGACACTAGTCATAGATTCCGATGCTTCACTTCAGGATAACTGTATCCCTCTCACCTGCTTATTGACGATGAAACACAGAAATGGCATCGGAATTAAATACAAAGGGCACAATGCCGACTTAAGTACAAGATGACTGATTCTTCTTACTGTCTATGTTTTGAACCATCCCTGTGACACTAGTTATAGATTGCGATGTTTCACTCCAGGTTTACTGTATCCCTATGACCTTCTTTTTCACGATGAAACACAGAAATTGCACCGGAATTAAATACAATAGGCACAATGCCGACTTAAGTACAAGAAGACTGACTCTTCCTACTGTCTATGTTTTGAACCATTCCTGTGACACTAGTCGTAGATTCCGATGCTTCACTCCAGGTTTACTGTATCCCTCTGACCTTCATATTGACGATGAAACACAGAAACTGCATTGGAATTAAAAACAAAAGCCACAATACCGAGTAAAGTTCAAGATGACTGACTCTTCTGAGAGTCTATGATTTGAACCATTCCTGTGACACTAGTTATAGAATCCGGTGCTTCACTCCAGGTTTACTGTATCCCTTGGACCTTCTTATTGACAATGAAACACAGAAATTGCATCGGAATTAAATACAGAATGCAGAATACCGACTTAAGTACAAGATGACTGACTCTTCTTACTGACTACGTTTTGAACCATTCCTGTGACACTAGTTATAGATTCCGATGCTTCTCATCAGGTTTATGTATCCCTCTGGCCTTCGTATTGACGATGAAACACAGAAATTGTATCGGAATTAAATACAAAAGGCACAATGCAGACTTAAGTAAAAGAAGACTTACACTTCTTACTATCTATGTTTTGAACCATTCCTGTGACACTAGTTATAGATTCCGATGCTTCTCTCCAGGTTTACTGTATCCCTTGGACATTCTCATTGACAATGAAACACAGAAATTGCATCGGAATTAAATACAGAATGCAGAATACCGACTTAAGTACAAGATGACTGACTCTTCCTACTGTCTATGTTTTGAACCATTCCTGTGACACTAGTTATAGATTCCGATGTTTCACTTCAGGTTTACTGTATCCCTTGGGCCTCCTTATTGACGATGAAACACACAAATTGAATCGGAATTAAATACAAAAGGCACAATGCCGACTTAAGTACAAGAAAACTGACTCTTCTTACTGACTTTGTTTTGAACCATTCTGTGTCACTAGTTATAGATTCTGATGCTTCACTTCAAGTTTACTGTATCCCTCTGACCTTCTTATTGACGATGAAACACAGAAATTGCAACAGAATTAAATACAAAAGGCACAATGCCGACGTAAGTACATGTAGACTGACTCTTCCTACTGTCTATGTTTTGAACCATTCCTGTGACACTAGTTATAGACTCCGATGCTTCACTCCAGGTTTACTGTATCCCTTGGACCTTCTTATTGACGATGAAACATAGAAATTATATCGGAACTAAATACAAATGGCCCAATGCCGACTTAAGTACAAGAAGACTGACTCTTCTTACTGACTATGTTTTGAACCTTTCCTGTGACACTAGTTATAAATTCCGACGCTTCACTTCAGGTTTACTGTATCCCTCTCAACTTCTTATTACGATGAAACACAGAAATTGCATCGGCATTAAATAGAAAAGGCACAATGCCTACTTAACTACAAGAAGACTGACGCTTCTTACTGACTATGTTTTGAACCATTCCTGTGACACTAGTTTTAGATTCCGATGCTTAACTTCAGGATTACTGTATCCCACTGACCATCTTAGTGACGATGAAACACAAAAATTGCATCGGAATTGAATACAAAAAGCACAATGTCGGCTAAAGTACAAGAATACTGTCTCAACATACTGTCTATGATTTGAACCGTCCCTGTGACGCTAGTTATAAATTCCCATGCTTCACTCCTGGTTTACTGTATCCCTTGAACCTTCTTATTCACGATGAAACACAGAAATTGCATCGGAATTAAAATCAAAAGGCACAATACCGACTTAAGTACAAGGAGACTGACTGTTCTTACTGACTATGCTTTGAACCACTCCTGTGACACTAGTTATCGATTCCGATGCTTCACATCAGGTTTACTGTATACCTCTGACCTTCTTATTGACGATCAAACATTGAAATTGCATCGGAATTAAATACAAAAGGCACAATGCCGAATTAAGTACAAGAAGACTGACTCTTCTTACTGTCTATGTTTTAAACCATTCCTGTGACACTAGTTATAGACTCCGATGCTTCACTCCAGGTTTACTGTATCCCTTGGACCTTTTTATTGACGATGAAACACAGAAATTGAATCGGAATTAAATACAAAAGGCACAATACCGACTTAAGTAAAAGAAGTCTGACTCTTCTTACTGTCTGTGCTTTGAACCATTCCTGTGACACTAGTTGTAGATTCCGATGCTTCAGTCCGGGTTTACTGTATCTCTTGGACCTTCTTATTGACGATGAAACACAGAAATTGCATCGGAATTAATTACAAAAGGCACAATGCTGAATTATGTACAAGGAGACTGACTCTTCTTACTGTCTATGTTTTGAACAATTCCTGTGACACTAGTTACAGACTCCGATGCTCCACTCCAGGTTTACCGTATCCCTTGGACATTTTATTGACGATGAAACACAGAAATTGCATCGGAATTAAATAAAAAAGGCACAATACCGAATTAAGTAAAAGAAGTCTGACTCTTCTTACTGTCTGTGTTTTGAACCATTCCTTTGACACTAGTTATAGATTCCGATGCATCACTCCAGGTTAACTGTATCCCGTGGACCATCTTATTGACGATGAATCACAGAAATTGCATCAGAATTAAATAGAAAATGGACAATGATGACATAAGTACAAAAAGACTGACTCTTCTTACTGACTATGTTTTGAACCATTCCTGTGACACTAGTCATAAATTCCGATGCTTCACTCCAGGTTTACTGTATCCCTTGGACCTTCTTATTGACGATGAAACACAGAAATAGCATCAGAATTAAATTGAAAAGGCACAATGATGACTTAAGTACAAGAAGACTGACTCTTCTTACTGACTATGTTTTGAATCATTCCTGTGACACTAGTTATAGATTCCGATCCTTCACTTCAGGTTTACTGTATACCTTGGACCTTCTTATTGACGATGAATCACAGAAATTGCATCGGAATTAAATACAAAAAGCACAATAGCGACATAAGTACAAGAAGACTGTCTCTTCTTACTCACTATGTTTTGAACCATTCCTGTGACACTAGTCATAGATTCCGATGCTTCACTTCAGGATTACTGTATCCCTCTCACCAGCTTATTGACGATGAAACACAGAAATGGCATCGGAATTAAATACAAAGGGCACAATGCCGACTTAAGTACAAGAAGACTGATTCTTCTTACTGTCTATGTTTTGAACCATCCCTGTGACACTAGTTATAGATTGCGATGATTCACACCAGGTTTACTGTATCCCTATGACCTTCTTATTGACGATGAAACACAGAAATTGCACCGGAATTAAATACAATAGGCACAAAGCCTACTTAAGTACAAGAAGACTGACTCTTCCTACTGTCTATGATTTGAACCATTCCTGTGACACTAGTTATAGATTGCGATGATTCACACCAGGTTTACTGTATCCCTATGACCTTCTTATTGACGATGAAACACAGAAATTGCACCGGAATTAAATACAATAGGCACAATGCCTACTTAAGTACAAGAAGACTGACTCTTCCTACTGTCTATGATTTGAACCATTCCTGTGACACTAGTCATAGATTCCGATGCTTCACTCCAGGTTTACTGTATCCCTTGGACATTCTTATTGACGATGAAACACAGAAATTGCATCGGAATTAAATACAAAAGGCACAATACCGACTTAAGTACAAGAAGACTGACTCTTCTTACTGACTATGTTTTGAACCATTCCTGTGACACTAGTCATAAATTCCGATGCTTCACTCCAGGTTTACTGTATCCCTTGGACCTTCTTATTGACGATGAAACACAGAAATAGCATCAGAATTAAATTGAAAAGGCACAATGATGACTTAAGTACAAGAAGACTGACTCTTCTTACTGACTATGTTTTGAATCATTCCTGTGACACTAGTTATAGATTCCGATGCTTCACTCCAGGTTTACTGTATACCTTGGACCCTCTTATTGACGATGAAACACAGAAATAGCATCGGAGTGAAATACAAAAGCACAGAGCCGACTTAAGTCCAAGAAGACAGACTCTTCTTACTGACCATGTTTTGAACCATTCCTGTGACACTAGTTATAGATTCCGATGCTTCACTTCAGGTTTACTGTATCCCTCTGACGTTCTAATTGACGATGAAACACAGAAATTGCATCGGAATTAAATGCAAAAGGCACAATGCCGACTTAAGAACAAGAAGACTCACTCATCTTACTGTCTATGTTTTGAACCATTAATGTGACAGTAGTTATAGATACCGAAGCTTCACTCCAGGTTTACTGTATCCCTTGGACATTTTTATTGACGATGAAACACAGAAATTGAATCGGAATTAAATACAAAAGGCACAATACCGACTTAAGTAAAAGAAGTCTGACTCTTCTTACTGTCTGTGCTTTGAACCATTCCTGTGACAGTAGTTATAGATTCCGATGCTTCAGTCCGGGTTTACTGTATCTCTTGGACCTTCTTATTGACGATGAAACACAGAAATTGCATCGGAATTAATTACAAAAGGCACAATGCTGAATTATGTACAAGAAGACTGACTCTTCTTACTGTCTACGTTTTGAACCATTCCTGTGACACTAGTTATAGACTCCGATGCTTCACTCCAGGTTTACCGTATCCCTTGGACATTTTTATTGACGATGAAACACAGAAGTTGCATCGGAATTAAATACAAAAGGCACAATACCGAATTAAGTAAAAGAAGTCTGACTCTTCTTACTGTCTGTGCTTTGAACCATTCCTTTGACACTAGTTATAGATTCCGATGCATCACTCCAGGTTAACTGTATCCCTTGGACCTTCTTATTGACGATGAGACACAGATATTGCATCAGAATTAAATAGAAAATGCACAATGATGACTTAAGTACAAGAAAACTGACTCTTCTTACTGACTATGTTTTGAACCATTCCTGTGACACTAGTTATAGATTCCGATGCTGCACTTCAGGTTAACTGTATCCCTTGGACCTTCTTATTGACGATGAAACACAGAAATTGCATCGGAATTACATTCAAAAGGCACAATACCGACTTAAGTACAAGAAGACTGACTCTTCTTACTGACTATGCTTTGAACCATTCCTGTGACACTAGTCATAGATTCCGATGCTTCACTTCAGGATTACTGTATCCCTCTGACCTTCTTATTGACCATGAAGCACAGAAATTGCATCGGAATTAAATACAAAAGGCACAATGCCGACTTAAGTACAAGAAGACTGACTCTTCTTACTGTCTATGTTATGAATCATCCCTGGGACACTAGTTATAGGTTCCGATGCTTCCCTCCAGGTTTACTGTATCCCTTGGACCTTCTTATTGACGATGAAACACAGAAATTGCATCGGAATTAAATACAATAGGCACAATGCCGACTGAAGTACAAGAAGACTGACTCTTCCTACTGTCTATGTTTTGAACCATTCCTGTGACACAAGTTATAGATTCTGATGCTTCACTTCATGTTTACTGTATCCCTTGGACCTTCCTATTGACGATGAAACACAGAAATTGCATCGGAATTAAATAGAATAGTCACAATGCCGACTTAAGTACAAGAATAATGACTCATCTTACTGTCTATGTTTTGAACCATTCCTGTGACATTAGTTATAGACTCCGATGCTTCACTCCAGGTTTACTGTATCCCTTTGATCTTCTTATTGACGATGAAAACAGAAAATGCATCGGAATTACATACAAAAGGCACAATGACGACTTAAGCAAAAGAAGTCTGACTCTTCTTACTGTCTATGATTTGAACCATTCCCGTGACACTAATTATAGATTCCGATGCTTCACTCCAGGTTTACTGTATCCCATGGACCTTCTTATCGACGATGAAACACAGAAATTGCATCGGAATTAAATACAATAGGCAAAATGCCGACTTAAGTACAAGAAGACTGACTGTTATTACTGTGTATGTTTTGAACCATTCCTGTGACACTAGTCATAGATTTTTGATGATTTACTTCAGGTTTACTGTATCCCTTGGACCTTCTTATTGACTATGAAACACAGAAATTGCATCGGAATTAAACACAAAAGGCACAATACCGACTTAAGTACAAGAAGACTGTCTCTTCTTACTGACTATGCTTGAATCATTCCTGTGACACTAGTCATAGATTCCGATGCTTAACTTCAGGATTACTGTATCCCACTGACCTTCTTAGTGACGATGAAACACAAAAATTGCATCGGAATTAAATACAAAACGCACAATGCCGACTTAACTACAAGAAGACTGACGCTTCTTACTGACTATGTTTTGAACCATTATTGTGACACTAGTTGTAGATTCCGATGCTTAACTTCAGGATTACTGTAACCCAGTGACCTTCTTAGTGACGATGAAACACAAAAATTGCATCGGAATTAAATACAAAAAGCACAATGTCGACTAAAGTACAAGAATACTGACTCAACTTACTGTCTATGATTTGAACCGTCCCTGTGACACTAGTTATACATTCCGATGCTTCACTCCTGGTTTACTGTATCCCTTGGACCTTCTTATTCACGATGAAATACAGAAATTGCATCGGAATTAAATAAAAAAGGCACAATGCCGACTTACGTACAAGGAGACTGACTGTTCTTACTGACTATGTTTTGAACCACTCCTGTGACACTAGTTACAGATTCCGATGCTTCACATCAGGTTTACTGTATACCTATGACCTTCTAATTGACGATGAAACATAGAAATTGCATCGGAATTAAATACAAAAGGCACATTGCCGAATTAAGTACAAGAAGACTGACTCTTCTTACTGTCTATGTTTTGAACCATTCCTGTGACACTAGTTATAGACTCCAATGCTTCACTCCAGGTTTACTGTATCCCTTGGACCTTTTTATTGACGATGAAACACAGAAATTGAATCGGAATTTAAAAAAAAAGGCACAATACCGACTTAAGTAAAAGAAGACTGACTCCTCCTACTGTCTATGTTTTGAACCATTCCTGTGGCACTAGTCATAGATTCCGATGCTTCACTCCAGAATTACTGTATCCCATGTGACCTTCTTATTGACGATGATACACAGAAATTGCATCGGAATTAAATACAAAAGGCTCAATACCGTCTTAAGTACAAGAAGACTGACTCTTCTTACTGACTATGTTTTGGACAATTCCTGTGACACTAGTCATAGATTCCGATGCTTAACTTCAGGATTACTGTATCCCTCTGACCTTCATATTCACTATGAAACACAGAAACTGCATCGGAATTAAAAACAAAAGGCACAATAGCGACTAGAGTTCAAGATGACTGACTCTTCTGAGAGTCTATGTTTTGAACCATTCCTGTGACACTAGTTATAGATTCCGGTGCTTCACTCCAGGTTTACTGTATCCCTTGGAACTTCTTATTGACAATGAAACACAGAAATTGCATCGGAATTAAATACAAAAGGCACAATGAAGACTAAAGTAAAAGAAGACTGACTCTTCTTACTGACTACGTTTTGAACCATTTCTGTGACACTAGTTATAGATTCCGATGCTTCACATCAGGTTTAGGTATCCCTCTGACCATCGTATTGACGATGAAACACAGAAATTGTATCGGAATTAAATACAAAAGGCACAATGCAGACTTAAGTACAAGAGGACTGACACTTCTTACTATCTATGTTTTGAACCATTCCTGTGACACTAGTTATAGATTCCGATGCTTCTCTTCAGGTTTTCTGTATCCCTTGGACATTCTCATTGACAATGAAACACAGAAATTGCATCGGAATTAAATACAGATTGCAGAATACTGACTTAAGTACAAGAAGACTGACTCTTCCTGTGACACTAGTTATAGATTCCGATGTTTCACTTCAGGTTTACTGTATCCCTTGGGCCTCCTTATTGACGATTAAACACACAAATTGAATCGGAATTAAATACAAAAGGCACAATGCCGACTTAAGTACAAGAAGACTGACTCTTCTTACTGACTATGTTTTGAACCTTTCCTGTGACACAGATTATAAATTCCGATGCTTCACTTCAGGTTTACTCTATCCCTTGGACCTTCTTATTGACGATTAAAACACAGTAATTGCATCGGAATTAAATACAAAAAGCACAATGCCGACTTAAGTACAAGATGACTGACTCTGCTTACTGTCTATGCTTTGAACCATTCCTGTGATACTAGTTATAGATTTCGATGCTTCACTTCAAGTTTACTGTATCCCTTGGACCTTCTTATAGACGATGAAACACAGAATTGCATCGGAATTAAATACAAAAGGCACAATGCCGACTTAAGAACAAGAAGACTCACTCAATCTTACTGTCTATGTTTTGAACCATTAATGTGACAGTAGTTATAGATTCCGAAGCTTCACTCCAGGTTTACTTTAAACCTTGGACCTTCTTATTGACGATGAAACACAGAAATAGCATCGGAATGAAATACAAAAGCACAGAGCCGACTTAAGTACAAGAAGACAGACTCTTCTTACTGACCATGTTTTGAACCGTCCCTGTGACACTAGTTATAAATTCCGATGCTTCACTCCAGGTTTACTGTATCCCTTGGACCTTCTTATTCACGATGAAACACAGAAATTGCATCGGAATTAAATAAAAAAGGCACAATGCCGACTTACGTACAAGGAGACTGACTGTTCTTACTGACTATGTTTTGAACCACTCCTGTGACACTAGTTATAGATTCCGA
>NW_025728301.1:0-38188 GCF_021461385.2 Schistocerca piceifrons | reverse complement strand
ATCGGAATCTATAACTAGTGTCACAGGAATGGTTCGAAACATTGACAGTAAGAAGAGTCAGCCTTCTTGTACTTAAGTCGGCATTGTGCCTTTTGTATATCATTCCGATGCAATTTCTGTGTTTCATCGTCAATAAGAAGCCCACAGGGATACAGTAAACCTGAAGTGAAGCATCGGAATCTATAACTAGTGTCACAGGAATGGTTCAAATCATAGACAGTAAGAAGAGTCACTCTTTTTGTACTTAAGTCGGCATTTTGCCATTTGTATTTAATTCCGATGCAATTTCTGTGTTTCATCGTCAATACGAAGGTCAGAGGGATACAGTGAACCTGAAGTGAAGCATCGGAATCTATAACTAGTGTCATAGGAATGGTTCAAAACAAAGACAGTGGGATGGGTCAGTCTTCTTGTACTTAAGTCGTCATTGTGCCTTTTGTATTTAATTCCGATGCAATATCTGTGTTTCTACGTTAATAAGAAGGTCAGAGGGATACAGTAAACCTGAAGTGAAGCATCGGAATCTATAACTAGTGTCACAGAAATGGTTTAAATCATAGACAGTAAGAAGAGCCAGTCTTCTTGTACTTGAGTCGGCATTGTGCCTTTTTTATTTAATTCCGATGCAATTTCTGTGTTTCATCGTCAATACGAAGGTCAGAGGGATAAAGTAAACCTGAAGTGAAGCATCGGTATCTACAACTAGTGTCACAGGAATGATTCAAAACTTAGACAGTAAGAAGGTCAGAGTTATACAGTAAAAATGATGTGAAGCATCGGAATCTATAACTAGTGTCACAGAAATGGTTCAAAACATAGACAGTAAGAAGAGCCAGGCTTCTTGTACTTAAGTCGTCATTGTGCCTTTTGTATTTAATTCCGATGCAATATCTGTGTTTCTACGTTAATAAGAAGGTCAGAGGGATACAGTAAACCTGAAGTGAAGCATCGGAATCTATAACTAGTGTCACAGGAATGGTTCAAAACATAGACAGTAAGAAGACCCATTCTTTTTGTACTTACGTCGGCATTGTGCCTTTTGTATTTAATTTCGATGCAATATCTGTGTTTCTTCGTCAATAAGAAGGTCAGAGGGACATAGTAATCCTGAAGGGATGCATCGGAAACTATAACTAGTGTCACAGAAATGGTTCAAAACATAGACAGTAAGAAGTGCCAGTCTTCTTGTACTTGAGTCGGCATTGTGCCTTTTGTATTAAATTCCGATGCAATTTCTCTGTTTGATCGTCAATAAGGAGGTCAGAGGGATACAGTAAACCTGAAGTGAAGCATCGGAATCTATAACTAGTGTCACAGGAATGGTTCAAAACACAGACAGTAAGAAGGGTCAGTCTTCTTGTACTGAAGTCGGCATTGTGCCTTTTGTATTTAATTCCGATGCAATATCTGTGTTTCTTCGTCATTAAGAAGGTCAGAGTTATACAGTAAAACTGAAGTGAAGCATCGGAATCTATAACTAGTGTCACAGAAATGGTTCAAAACATAGACAGTAAGAAGAGACAGTCTTCTTGTACTTGAGTCGGCATTGTGCCTTTTGTATTTAATTAGGATGCAATTTCTGTGTTTCATTATCAATAAGAAGGTCAGAGGGATACAGTAAACCTGAAGTGAAGCATCGGAATCTATAACTAGTGTAACAGGAATGGTTCAAACCATTGACTGTCAGATGAGTTAGTGTTCTTGTACTGAAGTCGGCATTGTGCCTTTTGTATTTAATTAAGATGCTATTTCTGTGTTTCATCGTCAATAAGAAGGTCAGAGGGATACAGTAAAAATGAAGTGAAGCATCGGAATCTATAACTAGTGTCACAGGAATGGTTCAAAACATATACAGTAAGAAGAGTCAGTCTTCTTGTACTTAAGTCGGCATTGTGCCTTTTGTATTTAATTCCGAAGCAATTTCTGTGTTTCATCGTCAATAAGAAGGTCAGAGGGATACAGTAAAACTGAAGTGAAGCATGGGAACCTGTAACTAGTGTCACAGGAATGGTTCAAATCATAGACAGTAAGAAGAGTCAGTCTTCTTGTACTTAAGTCGGCATTTTGCCTTTTGTATATAATTCCGATGCAATTTCTGTGCTTCATCGTCAATAAGAAGGTCAGCTGGATACAGTAAACCTGAAGTGAAGCATCGGAATCTATAACTAGTGTCACAGGAATGGCTCAAAACATAGACAGTAAGAAGAGCCAGTCGTCTTGTACTTGAGTCGGCATTGTGCCTTTTGTATTTAATTCCGATGAATTTTCTGTGTTTGATCGTCAATAAGAAGGCCAGAGGGATATAGTAAACCTGAAGTAAACCATCGGAATCTATAACTAGTGTCACAGGAATGGTTCGAAACATTGACAGTAAGAAGAGTCAGCCTTCTTGTACTTAAGTCGGCATTGTGCCTTTTGTATATAATTCCGATGCAATTTCTGTGTTTCATCGTCAATAAGAAGCCCACAGGGATACAGTAAACCTGAAGTGAAGCATCGGAATCTATAACTAGTGTCACAGGAATGGTTCAAATCATAGACAGTAAGAAGAGTCACTCTTTTTGTACTTAAGTCGGCATTTTGCCATTTGTATTTAATTCCAATGCAATTTCTGTGTTTCATCGTCAATACGAAGGTCAGAGGGATACAGTGAACCTGAAGTGAAGCGTCGGAATCTATAACTAGTGTCATAGGAATGGTTCAAAACAAAGACAGTGGGATGGGTCAGTCTTCTTGTACTTAAGTCGTCATTGTGCCTTTTGTATTTAATTCCGATGCAATATCTGTGTTTCTACGTTAATAAGAAGGTCAGAGGGATACAGTAAACCTGAAGTGAAGCATCGGAATCTATAACTAGTGTCACAGAAATGGTTTAAATCATAGACAGTAAGAAGAGCCAGTCTTCTTGTACTTGAGTCGGCATTGTGCCTTTTGTATTTAATTCCGATGCAATTTATGTGTTTCTTTGTCTATAAGAAGGTCAGAGGGAATCAGTAAACCTAAAGTCAAGCATCGGAATCTATAACTAGTGTCACAGGAAAGGTTCGAAACATAGACAGTAAGAAGAGTCAGTCTTTTTGTACTTAAGATGGCATTGTGCCTTTTGTATTTAATTCCGATGCAATTTCTGTGTTTCATCGTCAATACGAAGGTCAGAGGGATACAGTAAACCTGAAGTGAAGCATCGGTATCTATAACTAGTGTCACAGGAATGATTCAAAACTTAGACAGTAAGAAGGTCAGAGTTATACAGTAAAAATGATGTGAAGCATCGGAATCTATAACTAGTGTCACAGAAATGGTTCAAAACATAGACAGTAAGAAGAGCCAGTCTTCTTGTACTTGAGTCGGCATTGTGCCTTTTGTATTTAATTAGGATGCAATTTCTGTGTTTCATTGTCAATAAGAAGGTCAGAGGGATACAGTAAACCTGAAGTGAAGCATCGGAATCTATAACTAGTGTCACAGGAATGGTTCAAAACATAGACAGTAAGTAGACCCATTCTTTTTGTACTTAAGTCGGCATTGTGCCTTTTGTATTTAATTCCGATGCAATATCTGTGTTTCTTCGTCAATAAGTAGGTCAGAGGGATATAGTAATCCTGAAGGGATGCATCGGAATCTATGACTAGTGTCACAGAAATGGTTCAAAACATAGACAGTAAGAAGAGCCAGTCTTCTTGTACTTGAGTCGGCATTGTGCCTTTTGTATTAAATTCCGATGCAATTTCTGTGTTTGATCGTCAATAAGAAGGTCAGAGGGATACAGTAAACCTGAAGTGAAGCATCGGAATCTATAACTAGTGTAACAGGAATGGTTCAAACCATTGACTGTCAGATGAGTTAGTGTTCTTGTACTGAAGTCGGCATTGTGCCTTTTGTATTTAATTAAGATGCTATTTCTGTGTTTCATCGTCAATAAGAAGGTCAGAGGGATACAGTAAACCTGAAGTGAAGCATCGGAATCTATAACTAGTGTCACAGGAATGGTTCAAAACATATACAGTAAGAAGAGTCAGTCTTCTTGTACTTAAGTCGGCATTGTGCCTTTTGTATATAATTACGATGCAATTTCTGTGTTTCGTCGTCAATAAGAAGGTCAGCTGGATACAGTTACCTGATGTGAATCATCGGAATCTATAACTAATGTCACCGGAATGGTAGAAAACATTGACGATAGGAAGAGTCAGTCTTCTTGTACTTAAGTCGGCATTGTGCCCTTTGTATTTAATTAAGATGCAATTTCTGTGTTTCATCGTCGATAAAGAGGTCAGAGGGATACAGTAAAACTGAAGTGAAGCATGGGAACCTATAACTAGTGTCACAGGAATGGTTCAAATCATAGACAGTAAGAAGAGTCAGTCTTCTTGTACTTATGTCGGCATTGTGCCTTTTGTATTTAATTCCGATGCAATTTCTGTGTTTCATCGACAACAAGAAGGTCAGAGGGATACAGTAAAACTGAAGTGAAGCATGGGAACCTATAACTAGTGTCACAGGAATGGTTCAAATCATAGACAGTAAGAAGAGTCAGTCTTCTTGTACTTAAGTCTGCATTTTAACTTTTGTATTTCATTCCGATGCAATTTCTGTGCTTCATCGTCAATAAGAAGGTCAGCTGGATAAAGTAAACCTGAAGTGAAGCATCGGAATCTATAACTAGTGTCACAGGAATGGTTCAAAACGTAGTCAGTAGGAAGAGTCAGTTATCTTGTGCTTACGTCGGCATTGTGCCTTTTGTATATAATTAAGATGCAATTTCTGTGTTTCATCGTCAATAGGAAGGTGAAAGGGATACAGTAAACCTGAAGTGAAGCAATGGAATCTATAACTAGTGTCACAGGAATGGTTCAAATCATAGACAGTAGGAAGAGTCAGTCTTCTTCTACTTAAGTCGGCATTGTGCCTTTTGTATTTAATTCAGATGCAATTTCTGTGTTTCATCGTCAATTAGAAGGTCAGAGCGACACAGTAAAACTGAAGTGAAGCATGGGAACCTGTAACTAGTGTCACAGGAATGGTTCAAATCATAGACAGTAAGAAGAGTCAGTCTTCTTGTACTTAAGTCGGCATTTTGCCTTTTGTATTTAATTCCGATGCAATTTCTGTCCTTCGTCGTCAATAAGAAGGTCAGCTGGATACAGTAAACCTGAAGTGAAGCATCGGAATCTATAACTAGTGTCACAGGAATGGCTCAAAACATAGACAGTAAGAAGAGCCAGTCGTCTTGTACTTGAGTCGGCATTGTGCCTTTTGTATTTAATACCGATGAATTTTCTGTGTTTGATCGTCAATAAGAAGGTCAGAGGGATATAGTAAACCTGAAGTAAACCATCGGAATCTATAACTAATGTCACAGGAAAGGTTCAAATCATGGACAGTAAGAAGAGTCACTCTTTTTGTTCTTAAGTCGGCATTTTGCCATTTGTATTTAATTCCGATGCAATTTCTATGTTTCATCGTCAATACGAAGGTCAGAGGGATACAGTGAACCTGAAGTGAAGCATCGGAATCTATAACTAGTGTCACAGGAATGGTTCAAAACATAGACAGTAGAAGGGTCAGTCTTCTTGTACTTAAGTCGGCATTGTGCCTTTTGTATTTAATTCCGATGTAATATCTGTGTTTCTTCGTCAATAAGAAGGTCAGAGTTATACAGTAAAACTGAAGTGAAGCATCGGAATCTATAACTAGTGTCACAGGAATGGTTCAAAACATTGACAGTAAGAAGACCCATCCTTTTTGTACTTAAGTCGGCATTGTGCATTTTGTATTTAATTCCGATGCAATTTACGTGTTTCATCGTCAATAAGAAGGTCAGCTGGATACAGTAAACCTGAAGTGAAGCATCGGAGTCTATAACTAGTGTCACAGAAATGGTTCAAAACATAGACAGTAAGAAGAGCCAGTCTTCTTGTACTTGAGTCGGCATTGTGCCTTTTGTATTTAATTAGGATGCAATTTCTGTGTTTCATTATCAA
Organism: Schistocerca piceifrons; assembly: GCF_021461385.2. Lineage (NCBI taxonomy): Eukaryota > Metazoa > Arthropoda > Insecta > Orthoptera > Acrididae > Schistocerca > Schistocerca piceifrons. The sequence continues at coordinate 32,207 of NW_025728301.1, read as the reverse complement.
TAAGAAGGTCAGAGGGATACAGTAAACCTGAAGTGAAGCATCGGAATCTATAACTAGTGTAACAGGAATGGTTCAAACCATTGACTGTCAGATGAGTTAGTGTTCTTGTACTGAAGTCGGCATTGTGCCTTTTGTATTTAATTAAGATGCTATTTCTGTGTTTCATCGTCAATAAGAAGGTCAGAGGGATACAGTAAACCTGAAGTGAAGCATCGGAATCTATAACTACTGTCACAGGAATGGTTCAAAACATATACAGTAAGAAGAGTCAGTCTTCTTGTACTTAAGTCGGCATTGTGCCTTTTGTATATAATTACGATGCAATTTCTGTGTCTCGTCGTCAATAAGAAGGTCAGCTGGATACAGTTACCTGAAGTGAATCATCGGAATCTATAACTAATGTCACCGGAATGGTAGAAAACATTGACGATAGGAAGAGTCAGTCTTCTTGTACTTAAGTCGGCATTGTGCCCTTTGTATTTAATTAAGATGCAATTTCTGTGTTTCATCGTCGATAAAGAGGTCAGAGGGATACAGTAAAACTGAAGTGAAGCATGGGAACCTATAACTAGTGTCACAGGAATGGTTCAAATCATAGACAGTAAGAAGAGTCAGTCTTCTTGTACTTAAGTCGGCATTGTGCCTTTTGTATTTAATTAAGATGCAATTTCTGTGTTTCATCGTCAATAGGAAGGTGAAAGGGATACAGTAAACCTGAAGTGAAGCAATGGAATCTATAACTAGTGTCACAGGAATGGTTCAAATCATAGACAGTAGGAAGAGTCAGTCTTCTTCTACTTAAGTCGGCATTGTGCCTTTTGTATATAATTACGATGCAATTTCTGTGCTTCGTCGTCAATAAGAAGGTCAGCTGGATACAGTAAACCTGAAGTGAAGCATCGTAATCTATAACTAGTGTCACAGGAATGGTTCAAAACATTGACAGTAAGAAGAGTCAGTCTTCTTGTACTTAAGTCGGCATTGTGCCTTTTGTATATAATTCCGATGCAATTTCTGTGTTTCATCGTCAATAAGAAGCTCACAGGGATACAGTAAACCTGAAGTGAAGCGTCGGAATCTATAACTAGTGTCACAGGAAAGGTTCAAATCATGGACAGTAAGAAGAGTTACTCTTTTTGTACTTAAGTCGGCATTTTGCCATTTGTATTTAATTCCGATGCAATTTCTGTGTTTCATCGTCAATACGAAGGTCAGAGGGATACAGTGAACCTGAAGTGAAGCATCGGAATCTATAACTAGTGTCACAGGAATGGTTCAAAACATAGACAGTAAGAAGGGTCAGTCTTCTTGTACTTAAGTCGGCATTGTGCCTTTTGTATTTAATTCCGATGTAATATCTGTGTTTCTTCGTCAATAAGAAGATCAGAGGGATATAGTAATCCTGAAGGGATGCATCGGAATCTATAACTAGTGTCACAGAAATGGTTCAAAACATAGACAGTAAGAAGAGCCAGTCTTCTTGTACTTGAGTCGGCATTGTGCCTTTTGTATTAAATTCCGATGCAATTTCTGTGTTTCATCGTCAATACGAAGGTCAGAGGGATACAGTGAACCTGAAGTGAAGCATCGGAATCTATAACTAGTGTCATAGGAATGGTTCAAAACAAAGACAGTGGGATGGGTCAGTCCTCTTGTACTTAAGTCGTCATTGTGCCTTTTGTATTTAATTCCGATGCAATATCTGTGTTTCTACGTTAATAAGAAGGTCAGAGGGATACAGTAACCTGAAGTGAAGCATCGGAATCTATAACTAGTGTCACAGAAATGGTTTAAATCATAGACAGTAAGAAGAGCCAGTCTTCTTGTACTTGAGTCGGCATTGTGCCTTTTGTATTTAATTCCGATGCAATTTATGTGTTTCTTTGTCTATAAGAAGGTCAGAGGGAATCAGTAAACCTAAAGTCAAGCATCGGAATCTATAACTAGTGTCACAGGAAAGGTTCGAAACATAGACAGTAAGAAGAGTCAGTCTTTTTGTACTTAAGATGGCATTGTGCCTTTTGTATTTAATTCCGATGCAATTTCTGTGTTTCATCGTCAATACGAAGGTCAGAGGGATACAGTAAACCTGAAGTGAAGCATCGGTATCTATAACTAGTGTCACAGGAATGATTCAAAACTTAGACAGTAAGAAGGTCAGAGTTATACAGTAAAAATGATGTGAAGCATCGGAATCTATTACTAGTGTCACAGAAATGGTTCAAAACATAGACAGTAAGAAGAGCCAGTCTTCTTGTACTTGAGTCGGCATTGTGCCTTTTGTATTTAATTAGGATGCAATTTCTGTGTTTCATTGTCAATAAGAAGGTCAGAGGGATACAGTAAACCTGAAGTGAAGCATCGGAATCTATAACTAGTGTCACAGGAATGGTTCAAAACATAGACAGTAAGAAGACCCATTCTATTTGTACTTAAGTCGGCATTGTGCCTTTTGTATTTAATTCCGATGCAATATCTGTGTTTCTTCGTCAATAAGAAGGTCAGAGGGATATAGTAATCCTGAAGGGATGCATCGGAATCTATAACTAGTGTCACAGAAATGGTTCAAAACATAGACAGTAAGAAGAGCCAGTCCTCTTGTACTTGAGTCGGCATTGTGCCTTTTGTATTAAATTCCGATGCAATTTCTGTGTTTGATCGTCAATAAGAAGGTCAGAGGGATACAGTAAACCTGAAGTGAAGCATCGGAATCTATAACTAGTGTCACAGGAATGGTTCAAAACACAGACAGTAAGAAGGGTCAGTCTTCTTGTACTGAAGTCGGCATTGTGCCTTTTGTATTTAATTCCGATGCAATATCTGTGTTTCTTCGTCATTAAGAAGGTCAGAGTTATACAGTAAAACTGAAGTGAAGCATCGGAATCTATAACTAGTGTCACAGAAATGGTTCAAAACATAGAAAGTAAGAAGAGCCAGTCTTCTTGTACTTGAGTCGGCATTGTGCATTTTGTATTTAATTCCGATGCAATTTACGTGTTTCATCGTCAATAAGAAGGTCAGCTGGATACAGTAAACCTGAAGTGAAGCATCGGAATCTATAACTAGTGTCACAGAAATGGTTCAAAACATAGACAGTAAGAAGAGCCAGTCTTCTTGTACTTGAGTCGGCATTGTGCCTGTTCTATTTAATTAGGATGCAATTTCTGTGTTTCATTATCAATAAGAAGGTCAGAGGGATACAGTAAACCTGAAGTGAAGCATCGGAATCTATAACTAGTGTAACAGGAATGGTTCAAACCATTGACTGTCAGAAGAGTTAGTGTTCTTGTACTGAAGTCGGCATTGTGCCTTTTGTATTTAATTAAGATGCTATTTCTGTGTTTCATCGTCAATAAGAAGGTCAGATCGATACAGTAAACCTGAAGTGAAGCATCGGAATCTATAACTAGTGTCACAGGAATGGTTCAAAACATATACAGTAAGAAGAGTCAGTCTTCTTGTACTTAAGTCGGCATTGTGCCTTTTGTATATAATTACGATGCAATTTCTGTGTTTCGTCGTCAATAAGAAGGTCAGCTGGATACAGTTACCTGAAGTGAATCATCGGAATCTATAACTAATGTCACCGGAATGGTAGAAAACATTGACGATAGGAAGAGTCAGTCTTCTTGTACTTAAGTCGGCATTGTGCCCTTTGTATTTAATTAAGATGCAATTTCTGTGTTTCATCGTCGATAAAGAGGTCAGAGGGATACAGTAAAACTGAAGTGAAGCATGGGAACCTATAACTAGTGTCACAGGAATGGTTCAAATCATAGACAGTAAGAAGAGTCAGTCTTCTTGTACTTATGTCGGCATTGTGCCTTTTGTATTTAATTCCGATGCAATTTCTGTGTTTCATCGACAATAAGAAGGTCAGAGGGATACAGTAAAACTGAAGTGAAGCATGGGAACCTATAACTAGTGTCACAGGAATGGTTCAAATCATAGACAGTAAGAAGAGTCAGTCCTCTTGTACTTAAGTCTGCATTTTGCCTATTGTATTTAATTCCGATGCAATTTCTGTGCTTCATCGTCAATAAGAAGGTCAGCTGGATAAAGTAAACCTGAAGTGAAGCATCGGAATCTATAACTAGTGTCACAGGAATGGTTCAAAACGTAGTCAGTAGGAAGAGTCAGTTATCTTGTACTTAAGTCGGCATTGTGCCTTTTGTATTTAATTAAGATGCAATTTCTGTGTTTCATCGTCAATAGGAAGGTGAAAGGGATACAGTAAACCTGAAGTGAAGCAATGGAATCTATAACTAGTGTCACAGGAATGGTTCAAATCATAGACAGTAGGAAGAGTCAGTCTTCTTCTACTTAAGTCAGCATTGTGCCTTTTGTATTTAATTCCGATGCAATTTCTGTGTTTCATCGTCAATTAGAAGGTCAGAGCGATACAGTAAAACTGAAGTGAAGCATGGGAACCTGTAACTAGTGTCACAGGAATGGTTCAAATCATAGACAGTAAGAAGAGTCAGTCTTCTTGTACTTAAGTCGGCATTTTGCCTTTTGTATTTAATTCCGATGCAATTTCTGTGCTTCGTCGTCAATAAGAAGGTCAGCTGGATACAGTAAACCTGAAGCGAAGCATCGGAATCTATAACTAGTGTCACAGGAATGGCTCAAAACATAGACAGTAAGAAGAGCCAGTCGTCTTGTACTTGAGTCGGCATTGTGCCTTTTGTATTTAATTCCGATGAATTTTCTGTGTTTGATCGTCAATAAGAAGGTCAGAGGGATATAGTAAACCTGAAGTAAACCATCGGAATCTATAACTAGTGTCACAGGAATGGTTCAAAACATTGACAGTAAGAAGAGTCAGTCTTCTTGTACTTAAGTCGGCATTGTGCCTTTTGTATATAATTCCGATGCAATTTCTGTGTTTCATCGTCAATAAGAAGCTCACAGGGATACAGTAAACCTGAAGTGAAGCATCGGAATCTATAACTAATGTCACAGGAAAGGTTCAAATCATGGACAGTAAGAAGAGTCACTCTTTTTGTACTTAAGTCGGCATTTTGCCATTTGTATTTAATTCCGATGCAATTTCTGTGTTTCATCGTCAATACGAAGGTCAGAGGGATACAGTGAACCTGAAGTGAAGCATCGGAATCTATAACTAGTGTCACAGGAATGGTTCAAAACATAGACAGTAGAAGGGTCAGTCTTCTTGTACTTAAGTCGGCATTGTGCCTTTTGTATTTAATTCCGATGTAATATCTGTGTTTCTTCGTCAATAAGAAGATCAGAGGGGTATAGTAATCCTGAACGGATGCATCGGAATCTATAACTAGTGTCACAGGAATGGTTCAAAACACAGACAGTAAGAAGGGTCAGTCTTCTTGTACTGAAGTCGGCATTGTGCCTTTTGTATTTAATTCCGATGCAATATCTGTGTTTCTTCGTCATTAAGAAGGTCAGAGTTATACAGTAAAACTGAAGTGAAGCATCGGAATCTATAACTAGTGTCACAGAAATGGTTCAAAACATAGAAAGTAAGAAGAGCCAGTCTTCTTGTACTTGAGTCGGCATTGTGCATTTTGTATTTAATTCCGATGCAATTTACGTGTTTCATCGTCAATAAGAAGGTCAGCTGGATACAGTAAACCTGAAGTGAAGCATCGGAATCTATAACTAGTGTCACAGAAATGGTTCAAAACATAGACAGTAAGAAGAGCCAGTCTTCTTGTACTTGAGTCGGCATTGTGCCTTTTCTATTTAATTAGGATGCAATTTCTGTGTTTCATTATCAATAAGAAGGTCAGAGGGATACAGTAAACCTGAAGTGAAGCATCGGAATCTATAACTAGTGTAACAGGAATGGTTCAAACCATTGACTGTCAGATGAGTTAGTGTTCTTGTACTGAAGTCGGCATTGTGCCTTTTGTATTTAATTAAGATGCTATTTCTGTGTTTCATCGTCAATAAGAAGGTCAGAGGGATACAGTAAACCTGAAGTGAAGCATCGGAATCTATAACTAGTGTCACAGGAATGGTTCAAAACATATACAGTAAGAAGAGTAAGTCTTCTTGTACTTAAGTCGGCATTGTGCCTTTTGTATATAATTACGATGCAATTTCTGTGTTTCGTCGTCAATAAGAAGGTCAGCTGGATACAGTTACCTGAAGTGAATCATCGGAATCTATAACTAATGTCACCGGAATGGTAGAAAACATTGACGATAGGAAGAGTCAGTCTTCTTGTACTTAAGTCGGCATTGTGCCCTTTGTATTTAATTAAGATGCAATTTCTGTGTTTCATCGTCGATAAAGAGGTCAGAGGGATACAGTAAAACTGAAGTGAAGCATGGGAACCTATAACTAGTGTCACAGGAGTGGTTCAAATCATAGACAGTAAGAAGAGTCAGTCTTCTTGTACTTATGTCGGCATTGTGCCTTTTGTATTTAATTCCGATGCAATTTCTGTGTTTCATCGACAATAAGAAGGTCAGAGGGATACAGTAAAACTGAAGTGAAGCATGGGAACCTATAACTAGTGTCACAGGAATGGTTCAAATCATAGACAGTAAGAAGAGTCAGTCCTCTTGTACTTAAGTCTGCATTTTGCCTATTGTATTTAATTCCGATGCAATTTCTGTGCTTCATCGTCAATAAGAAGGTCAGCTGGATAAAGTAAACCTGAAGTGAAGCATCGGAATCTATAACTAGTGTCACAGGAATGGTTCAAAACGTAGTCAGTAGGAAGAGTCAGTTATCTTGTACTTAAGTCGGCATTGTGCCTTTTGTATTTAATTAAGATGCAATTTCTGTGTTTCATCGTCAATAGGAAGGTGAAAGGGATACAGTAAACCTGAAGTGAAGCAATGGAATCTATAACTAGTGTCACAGGAATGGTTCAAATCATAGACAGTAGGAAGAGTCAGTCTTCTTCTACTTAAGTCAGCATTGTGCCTTTTGTATATAATTCCGATGCAATTTCTGTGTTTCATCGTCAATACGAAGGTCAGAGGGATACAGTGAACCTGAAGTGAAGCATGGGAACCTGTAACTAGTGTCACAGGGATGGTTCAAATCATAGTCAGTAAGAAGAGTCAGTCTTCTTCTACTTAAGTCGGCATTTTGCCTTTTGTATATAATTCCGATGCAATTTCTGTGTTTCTTCGTCAATAAGAAGGTCAGATTGATACAGTATACCTGAAGTGAAGCATCGGAATCTGTAACTAGTGTCACAGGAATGGCTCAAAACATAGACAGTAAGAAGAGCCAGTCGTCTTGTACTTGAGTCGGCATTGTGCCTTTTGTATTTAATTCCGATGAATTTTCTGTGTTTGATCGTCAATAAGAAGGCCAGAGGGATATAGTAAACCTGAAGTAAACCATCGGAATCTATAACTAGTGTCACAGGAATGGTTCGAAACATTGACAGTAAGAAGAGTCAGCCTTCTTGTACTTAAGTCGGCATTGTGCCTTTTGTATATCATTCCGATGCAATTTCTGTGTTTCATCGTCAATAAGAAGCCCACAGGGATACAGTAAACCTGAAGTGAAGCATCGGAATCTATAACTAGTGTCACAGGAATGGTTCAAATCATAGACAGTAAGAAGAGTCACTCTTTTTGTACTTAAGTCGGCATTTTGCCATTTGTATTTAATTCCGATGCAATTTCTGTGTTTCATCGTCAATACGAAGGTCAGAGGGATACAGTGAACCTGAAGTGAAGCATCGGAATCTATAACTAGTGTCATAGGAATGGTTCAAAACAAAGACAGTGGGATGGGTCAGTCTTCTTGTACTTAAGTCGTCATTGTGCCTTTTGTATTTAATTCCGATGCAATATCTGTGTTTCTACGTTAATAAGAAGGTCAGAGGGATACAGTAAACCTGAAGTGAAGCATCGGAATCTATAACTAGTGTCACAGAAATGGTTTAAATCATAGACAGTAAGAAGAGCCAGTCTTCTTGTACTTGAGTCGGCATTGTGCCTTTTTTATTTAATTCCGATGCAATTTCTGTGTTTCATCGTCAATACGAAGGTCAGAGGGATAAAGTAAACCTGAAGTGAAGCATCGGTATCTACAACTAGTGTCACAGGAATGATTCAAAACTTAGACAGTAAGAAGGTCAGAGTTATACAGTAAAAATGATGTGAAGCATCGGAATCTATAACTAGTGTCACAGAAATGGTTCAAAACATAGACAGTAAGAAGAGCCAGGCTTCTTGTACTTAAGTCGTCATTGTGCCTTTTGTATTTAATTCCGATGCAATATCTGTGTTTCTACGTTAATAAGAAGGTCAGAGGGATACAGTAAACCTGAAGTGAAGCATCGGAATCTATAACTAGTGTCACAGGAATGGTTCAAAACATAGACAGTAAGAAGACCCATTCTTTTTGTACTTACGTCGGCATTGTGCCTTTTGTATTTAATTTCGATGCAATATCTGTGTTTCTTCGTCAATAAGAAGGTCAGAGGGACATAGTAATCCTGAAGGGATGCATCGGAAACTATAACTAGTGTCACAGAAATGGTTCAAAACATAGACAGTAAGAAGTGCCAGTCTTCTTGTACTTGAGTCGGCATTGTGCCTTTTGTATTAAATTCCGATGCAATTTCTCTGTTTGATCGTCAATAAGGAGGTCAGAGGGATACAGTAAACCTGAAGTGAAGCATCGGAATCTATAACTAGTGTCACAGGAATGGTTCAAAACACAGACAGTAAGAAGGGTCAGTCTTCTTGTACTGAAGTCGGCATTGTGCCTTTTGTATTTAATTCCGATGCAATATCTGTGTTTCTTCGTCATTAAGAAGGTCAGAGTTATACAGTAAAACTGAAGTGAAGCATCGGAATCTATAACTAGTGTCACAGAAATGGTTCAAAGCATAGACAGTAAGAAGAGACAGTCTTCTTGTACTTGAGTCGGCATTGTGCCTTTTGTATTTAATTAGGATGCAATTTCTGTGTTTCATTATCAATAAGAAGGTCAGAGGGATACAGTAAACCTGAAGTGAAGCATCGGAATCTATAACTAGTGTAACAGGAATGGTTCAAACCATTGACTGTCAGATGAGTTAGTGTTCTTGTACTGAAGTCGGCATTGTGCCTTTTGTATTTAATTAAGATGCTATTTCTGTGTTTCATCGTCAATAAGAAGGTCAGAGGGATACAGTAAACCTGAAGTGAAGCATCGGAATCTATAACTAGTGTCACAGGAATGGTTCAAAACATATACAGTAAGAAGAGTCAGTCTTCTTGTACTTAAGTCGGCATTGTGCCTTTTGTATTTAATTCCGAAGCAATTTCTGTGTTTCATCGTCAATAAGAAGGTCAGAGGGATACAGTAAAACTGAAGTGAAGCATGGGAACCTGTAACTAGTGTCACAGGAATGGTTCAAATCATAGACAGTAAGAAGAGTCAGTCTTCTTGTACTTAAGTCGGCATTTTGCCTTTTGTATATAATTCCGATGCAATTTCTGTGCTTCATCGTCAATAAGAAGGTCAGCTGGATACAGTAAACCTGAAGTGAAGCATCGGAATCTATAACTAGTGTCACAGGAATGGCTCAAAACATAGACAGTAAGAAGAGCCAGTCGTCTTGTACTTGAGTCGGCATTGTGCCTTTTGTATTTAATTCCGATGAATTTTCTGTGTTTGATCGTCAATAAGAAGGCCAGAGGGATATAGTAAACCTGAAGTAAACCATCGGAATCTATAACTAGTGTCACAGGAATGGTTCGAAACATTGACAGTAAGAAGAGTCAGCCTTCTTGTACTTAAGTCGGCATTGTGCCTTTTGTATATAATTCCGATGCAATTTCTGTGTTTCATCGTCAATAAGAAGCCCACAGGGATACAGTAAACCTGAAGTGAAGCATCGGAATCTATAACTAGTGTCACAGGAATGGTTCAAATCATAGACAGTAAGAAGAGTCACTCTTTTTGTACTTAAGTCGGCATTTTGCCATTTGTATTTAATTCCAATGCAATTTCTGTGTTTCATCGTCAATACGAAGGTCAGAGGGATACAGTGAACCTGAAGTGAAGCGTCGGAATCTATAACTAGTGTCATAGGAATGGTTCAAAACAAAGACAGTGGGATGGGTCAGTCTTCTTGTACTTAAGTCGTCATTGTGCCTTTTGTATTTAATTCCGATGCAATATCTGTGTTTCTACGTTAATAAGAAGGTCAGAGGGATACAGTAAACCTGAAGTGAAGCATCGGAATCTATAACTAGTGTCACAGAAATGGTTTAAATCATAGACAGTAAGAAGAGCCAGTCTTCTTGTACTTGAGTCGGCATTGTGCCTTTTGTATTTAATTCCGATGCAATTTATGTGTTTCTTTGTCTATAAGAAGGTCAGAGGGAATCAGTAAACCTAAAGTCAAGCATCGGAATCTATAACTAGTGTCACAGGAAAGGTTCGAAACATAGACAGTAAGAAGAGTCAGTCTTTTTGTACTTAAGATGGCATTGTGCCTTTTGTATTTAATTCCGATGCAATTTCTGTGTTTCATCGTCAATACGAAGGTCAGAGGGATACAGTAAACCTGAAGTGAAGCATCGGTATCTATAACTAGTGTCACAGGAATGATTCAAAACTTAGACAGTAAGAAGGTTAGAGTTATACAGTAAAAATGATGTGAAGCATCGGAATCTATAACTAGTGTCACAGAAATGGTTCAAAACATAGACAGTAAGAAGAGCCAGTCTTCTTGTACTTGAGTCGGCATTGTGCCTTTTGTATTTAATTAGGATGCAATTTCTGTGTTTCATTGTCAATAAGAAGGTCAGAGGGATACAGTAAACCTGAAGTGAAGCATCGGAATCTATAACTAGTGTCACAGGAATGGTTCAAAACATAGACAGTAAGTAGACCCATTCTTTTTGTACTTAAGTCGGCATTGTGCCTTTTGTATTTAATTCCGATGCAATATCTGTGTTTCTTCGTCAATAAGAAGGTCAGAGGGATATAGTAATCCTGAAGGGATGCATCGGAATCTATGACTAGTGTCACAGAAATGGTTCAAAACATAGACAGTAAGAAGAGCCAGTCTTCTTGTACTTGAGTCGGCATTGTGCCTTTTGTATTAAATTCCGATGCAATTTCTGTGTTTGATCGTCAATAAGAAGGTCAGAGGGATACAGTAAACCTGAAGTGAAGCATCGGAATCTATAACTAGTGTAACAGGAATGGTTCAAACCATTGACTGTCAGATGAGTTAGTGTTCTTGTACTGAAGTCGGCATTGTGCCTTTTGTATTTAATTAAGATGCTATTTCTGTGTTTCATCGTCAATAAGAAGGTCAGAGGGATACAGTAAACCTGAAGTGAAGCATCGGAATCTATAACTAGTGTCACAGGAATGGTTCAAAACATATACAGTAAGAAGAGTCAGTCTTCTTGTACTTAAGTCGGCATTGTGCCTTTTGTATATAATTACGATGCAATTTCTGTGTTTCGTCGTCAATAAGAAGGTCAGCTGGATACAGTTACCTGATGTGAATCATCGGAATCTATAACTAATGTCACCGGAATGGTAGAAAACATTGACGATAGGAAGAGTCAGTCTTCTTGTACTTAAGTCGGCATTGTGCCCTTTGTATTTAATTAAGATGCAATTTCTGTGTTTCATCGTCGATAAAGAGGTCAGAGGGATACAGTAAAACTGAAGTGAAGCATGGGAACCTATAACTAGTGTCACAGGAATGGTTCAAATCATAGACAGTAAGAAGAGTCAGTCTTCTTGTACTTATGTCGGCATTGTGCCTTTTGTATTTAATTCCGATGCAATTTCTGTGTTTCATCGACAACAAGAAGGTCAGAGGGATACAGTAAAACTGAAGTGAAGCATGGGAACCTATAACTAGTGTCACAGGAATGGTTCAAATCATAGACAGTAAGAAGAGTCAGTCTTCTTGTACTTAAGTCTGCATTTTAACTTTTGTATTTCATTCCGATGCAATTTCTGTGCTTCATCGTCAATAAGAAGGTCAGCTGGATAAAGTAAACCTGAAGTGAAGCATCGGAATCTATAACTAGTGTCACAGGAATGGTTCAAAACGTAGTCAGTAGGAAGAGTCAGTTATCTTGTGCTTACGTCGGCATTGTGCCTTTTGTATATAATTAAGATGCAATTTCTGTGTTTCATCGTCAATAGGAAGGTGAAAGGGATACAGTAAACCTGAAGTGAAGCAATGGAATCTATAACTAGTGTCACAGGAATGGTTCAAATCATAGACAGTAGGAAGAGTCAGTCTTCTTCTACTTAAGTCGGCATTGTGCCTTTTGTATTTAATTCAGATGCAATTTCTGTGTTTCATCGTCAATTAGAAGGTCAGAGCGACACAGTAAAACTGAAGTGAAGCATGGGAACCTGTAACTAGTGTCACAGGAATGGTTCAAATCATAGACAGTAAGAAGAGTCAGTCTTCTTGTACTTAAGTCGGCATTTTGCCTTTTGTATTTAATTCCGATGCAATTTCTGTCCTTCGTCGTCAATAAGAAGGTCAGCTGGATACAGTAAACCTGAAGTGAAGCATCGGAATCTATAACTAGTGTCACAGGAATGGCTCAAAACATAGACAGTAAGAAGAGCCAGTCGTCTTGTACTTGAGTCGGCATTGTGCCTTTTGTATTTAATACCGATGAATTTTCTGTGTTTGATCGTCAATAAGAAGGTCAGAGGGATATAGTAAACCTGAAGTAAACCATCGGAATCTATAACTAATGTCACAGGAAAGGTTCAAATCATGGACAGTAAGAAGAGTCACTTTTTTTGTTCTTAAGTCGGCATTTTGCCATTTGTATTTAATTCCGATGCAATTTCTGTGTTTCATCGTCAATACGAAGGTCAGAGGGATACAGTGAACCTGAAGTGAAGCATCGGAATCTATAACTAGTGTCACAGGAATGGTTCAAAACATAGACAGTAGAAGGGTCAGTCTTCTTGTACTTAAGTCGGCATTGTGCCTTTTGTATTTAATTCCGATGTAATATCTGTGTTTCTTCGTCAATAAGAAGGTCAGAGTTATACAGTAAAACTGAAGTGAAGCATCGGAATCTATAACTAGTGTCACAGGAATGGTTCAAAACATTGACAGTAAGAAGACCCATCCTTTTTGTACTTAAGTCGGCATTGTGCATTTTGTATTTAATTCCGATGCAATTTACGTGTTTCATCGTCAATAAGAAGGTCAGCTGGATACAGTAAACCTGAAGTGAAGCATCGGAGTCTATAACTAGTGTCACAGAAATGGTTCAAAACATAGACAGTAAGAAGAGCCAGTCTTCTTGTACTTGAGTCGGCATTGTGCCTTTTGTATTTAATTAGGATGCAATTTCTGTGTTTCATTATCAATAAGAAGGTCAGAGGGATACAGTAAACCTGAAGTGAAGCATCGGAATCTATAACTAGTGTAACAGGAATGGTTCAAACCATTGACTGTCAGATGAGTTAGTGTTCTTGTACTGAAGTCGGCATTGTGCCTTTTGTATTTAATTAAGATGCTATTTCTGTGTTTCATCGTCAATAAGAAGGTCAGAGGGATACAGTAAACCTGAAGTGAAGCATCGGAATCTATAACTACTGTCACAGGAATGGTTCAAAACATATACAGTAAGAAGAGTCAGTCTTCTTGTACTTAAGTCGGCATTGTGCCTTTTGTATATAATTACGATGCAATTTCTGGGTCTCGTCGTCAATAAGAAGGTCAGCTGGATACAGTTACCTGAAGTGAATCATCGGAATCTATAACTAATGTCACCGGAATGGTAGAAAACATTGACGATAGGAAGAGTCAGTCTTCTTGTACTTAAGTCGGCATTGTGCCCTTTGTATTTAATTAAGATGCAATTTCTGTGTTTCATCGTCGATAAAGAGGTCAGAGGGATACAGTAAAACTGAAGTGAAGCATGGGAACCTATAACTAGTGTCACAGGAATGGTTCAAATCATAGACAGTAAGAAGAGTCAGTCTTCTTGTACTTAAGTCGGCATTGTGCCTTTTGTATTTAATTAAGATGCAATTTCTGTGTTTCATCGTCAATAGGAAGGTGAAAGGGATACAGTAAACCTGAAGTGAAGCAATGGAATCTATAACTAGTGTCACAGGAATGGTTCAAATCATAGACAGTAGGAAGAGTCAGTCTTCTTCTACTTAAGTCGGCATTGTGCCTTTTGTATTTAATTCCGATGCAATTTCTGTGTTTCATCGTCAATTAGAAGGTCAGAGCGATACAGAAAAACTGAAGTGAAGCATGGGAACCTGTAACTAGTGTCACAGGAATGGTTCAAATCATAGACAATAAGAAGAGTCAGTCTTCTTGTACTTAAGTCGGCATTTTGCCTTTTGTATTTAATTCCGATGCAATTTCTGTGCTTCGTCGTCAATAAGAAGGTCAGCTGGATACAGTAAACCTGAAGTGAAGCATCGTAATCTATAACTAGTGTCACAGGAATGGTTCAAAACATTGACAGTAAGAAGAGTCAGTCTTCTTGTACTTAAGTCGGCATTGTGCCTTTTGTATATAATTCCGATGCAATTTCTGTGTTTCATCGTCAATAAGAAGCTCACAGGGATACAGTAAACCTGAAGTGAAGCGTCGGAATCTATAACTAGTGTCACAGGAAAGGTTCAAATCATGGACAGTAAGAAGAGTTACTCTTTTTGTACTTAAGTCGGCATTTTGCCATTTGTATTTAATTCCGATGCAATTTCTGTGTTTCATCGTCAATACGAAGGTCAGAGGGATACAGTGAACCTGAAGTGAAGCATCGGAATCTATAACTAGTGTCACAGGAATGGTTCAAAACATAGACAGTAAGAAGGGTCAGTCTTCTTGTACTTAAGTCGGCATTGTGCCTTTTGTATTTAATTCCGATGTAATATCTGTGTTTCTTCGTCAATAAGAAGATCAGAGGGATATAGTAATCCTGAAGGGATGCATCGGAATCTATAACTAGTGTCACAGAAATGGTTCAAAACATAGACAGTAAGAAGAGCCAGTCTTCTTGTACTTGAGTCGGCATTGTGCCTTTTGTATTAAATTCCGATGCAATTTCTGTGTTTCATCGTCAATACGAAGGTCAGAGGGATACAGTGAACCTGAAGTGAAGCATCGGAATCTATAACTAGTGTCATAGGAATGGTTCAAAACAAAGACAGTGGGATGGGTCAGTCCTCTTGTACTTAAGTCGTCATTGTGCCTTTTGTATTTAATTCCGATGCAATATCTGTGTTTCTACGTTAATAAGAAGGTCAGAGGGATACAGTAACCTGAAGTGAAGCATCGGAATCTATAACTAGTGTCACAGAAATGGTTTAAATCATAGACAGTAAGAAGAGCCAGTCTTCTTGTACTTGAGTCGGCATTGTGCCTTTTGTATTTAATTCCGATGCAATTTATGTGTTTCTTTGTCTATAAGAAGGTCAGAGGGAATCAGTAAACCTAAAGTCAAGCATCGGAATCTATAACTAGTGTCACAGGAAAGGTTCGAAACATAGACAGTAAGAAGAGTCAGTCTTTTTGTACTTAAGATGGCATTGTGCCTTTTGTATTTAATTCCGATGCAATTTCTGTGTTTCATCGTCAATACGAAGGTCAGAGGGATACAGTAAACCTGAAGTGAAGCATCGGTATCTATAACTAGTGTCACAGGAATGATTCAAAACTTAGACAGTAAGAAGGTCAGAGTTATACAGTAAAAATGATGTGAAGCATCGGAATCTATTACTAGTGTCACAGAAATGGTTCAAAACATAGACAGTAAGAAGAGCCAGTCTTCTTGTACTTGAGTCGGCATTGTGCCTTTTGTATTTAATTAGGATGCAATTTCTGTGTTTCATTGTCAATAAGAAGGTCAGAGGGATACAGTAAACCTGAAGTGAAGCATCGGAATCTATAACTAGTGTCACAGGAATGGTTCAAAACATAGACAGTAAGAAGACCCATTCTATTTGTACTTAAGTCGGCATTGTGCCTTTTGTATTTAATTCCGATGCAATATCTGTGTTTCTTCGTCAATAAGAAGGTCAGAGGGATATAGTAATCCTGAAGGGATGCATCGGAATCTATAACTAGTGTCACAGAAATGGTTCAAAACATAGACAGTAAGAAGAGCCAGTCCTCTTGTACTTGAGTCGGCATTGTGCCTTTTGTATTAAATTCCGATGCAATTTCTGTGTTTGATCGTCAATAAGAAGGTCAGAGGGATACAGTAAACCTGAAGTGAAGCATCGGAATCTATAACTAGTGTCACAGGAATGGTTCAAAACACAGACAGTAAGAAGGGTCAGTCTTCTTGTACTGAAGTCGGCATTGTGCCTTTTGTATTTAATTCCGATGCAATATCTGTGTTTCTTCGTCATTAAGAAGGTCAGAGTTATACAGTAAAACTGAAGTGAAGCATCGGAATCTATAACTAGTGTCACAGAAATGGTTCAAAACATAGAAAGTAAGAAGAGCCAGTCTTCTTGTACTTGAGTCGGCATTGTGCATTTTGTATTTAATTCCGATGCAATTTACGTGTTTCATCGTCAATAAGAAGGTCAGCTGGATACAGTAAACCTGAAGTGAAGCATCGGAATCTATAACTAGTGTCACAGAAATGGTTCAAAACATAGACAGTAAGAAGAGCCAGTCTTCTTGTACTTGAGTCGGCATTGTGCCTTTTCTATTTAATTAGGATGCAATTTCTGTGTTTCATTATCAATAAGAAGGTCAGAGGGATACAGTAAACCTGAAGTGAAGCATCGGAATCTATAACTAGTGTAACAGGAATGGTTCAAACCATTGACTGTCAGATGAGTTAGTGTTCTTGTACTGAAGTCGGCATTGTGCCTTTTGTATTTAATTAAGATGCTATTTCTGTGTTTCATCGTCAATAAGAAGGTCAGAGGGATACAGTAAACCTGAAGTGAAGCATCGGAATCTATAACTAGTGTCACAGGAATGGTTCAAAACATATACAGTAAGAAGAGTCAGTCTTCTTGTACTTAAGTCGGCATTGTGCCTTTTGTATATAATTACGATGCAATTTCTGTGTTTCGTCGTCAATAAGAAGGTCAGCTGGATACAGTTACCTGAAGTGAATCATCGGAATCTATAACTAATGTCACCGGAATGGTAGAAAACATTGACGATAGGAAGAGTCAGTCTTCTTGTACTTAAGTCGGCATTGTGCCCTTTGTATTTAATTAAGATGCAATTTCTGTGTTTCATCGTCGATAAAGAGGTCAGAGGGATACAGTAAAACTGAAGTGAAGCATGGGAACCTATAACTAGTGTCACAGGAATGGTTCAAATCATAGACAGTAAGAAGAGTCAGTCTTCTTGTACTTATGTCGGCATTGTGCCTTTTGTATTTAATTCCGATGCAATTTCTGTGTTTCATCGACAATAAGAAGGTCAGAGGGATACAGTAAAACTGAAGTGAAGCATGGGAACCTATAACTAGTGTCACAGGAATGGTTCAAATCATAGACAGTAAGAAGAGTCAGTCCTCTTGTACTTAAGTCTGCATTTTGCCTATTGTATTTAATTCCGATGCAATTTCTGTGCTTCATCGTCAATAAGAAGGTCAGCTGGATAAAGTAAACCTGAAGTGAAGCATCGGAATCTATAACTAGTGTCACAGGAATGGTTCAAAACGTAGTCAGTAGGAAGAGTCAGTTATCTTGTACTTAAGTCGGCATTGTGCCTTTTGTATTTAATTAAGATGCAATTTCTGTGTTTCATCGTCAATAGGAAGGTGAAAGGGATACAGTAAACCTGAAGTGAAGCAATGGAATCTATAACTAGTGTCACAGGAATGGTTCAAATCATAGACAGTAGGAAGAGTCAGTCTTCTTCTACTTAAGTCAGCATTGTGCCTTTTGTATTTAATTCCGATGCAATTTCTGTGTTTCATCGTCAATTAGAAGGTCAGAGCGATACAGTAAAACTGAAGTGAAGCATGGGAACCTGTAACTAGTGTCACAGGAATGGTTCAAATCATAGACAGTAAGAAGAGTCAGTCTTCTTGTACTTAAGTCGGCATTTTGCCTTTTGTATTTAATTCCGATGCAATTTCTGTGCTTCGTCGTCAATAAGAAGGTCAGCTGGATACAGTAAACCTGAAGCGAAGCATCGGAATCTATAACTAGTGTCACAGGAATGGCTCAAAACATAGACAGTAAGAAGAGCCAGTCGTCTTGTACTTGAGTCGGCATTGTGCCTTTTGTATTTAATTCCGATGAATTTTCTGTGTTTGATCGTCAATAAGAAGGTCAGAGGGATATAGTAAACCTGAAGTAAACCATCGGAATCTATAACTAGTGTCACAGGAATGGTTCAAAACATTGACAGTAAGAAGAGTCAGTCTTCTTGTACTTAAGTCGGCATTGTGCCTTTTGTATATAATTCCGATGCAATTTCTGTGTTTCATCGTCAATAAGAAGCTCACAGGGATACAGTAAACCTGAAGTGAAGCATCGGAATCTATAACTAATGTCACAGGAAAGGTTCAAATCATGGACAGTAAGAAGAGTCACTCTTTTTGTACTTAAGTCGGCATTTTGCCATTTGTATTTAATTCCGATGCAATTTCTGTGTTTCATCGTCAATACGAAGGTCAGAGGGATACAGTGAACCTGAAGTGAAGCATCGGAATCTATAACTAGTGTCACAGGAATGGTTCAAAACATAGACAGTAGAAGGGTCAGTCTTCTTGTACTTAAGTCGGCATTGTGCCTTTTGTATTTAATTCCGATGTAATATCTGTGTTTCTTCGTCAATAAGAAGATCAGAGGGGTATAGTAATCCTGAACGGATGCATCGGAATCTATAACTAGTGTCACAGGAATGGTTCAAAACACAGACAGTAAGAAGGGTCAGTCTTCTTGTACTGAAGTCAGCATTGTGCCTTTTGTATTTAATTCCGATGCAATATCTGTGTTTCTTCGTCATTAAGAAGGTCAGAGTTATACAGTAAAACTGAAGTGAAGCATCGGAATCTATAACTAGTGTCACAGAAATGGTTCAAAACATAGAAAGTAAGAAGAGCCAGTCTTCTTGTACTTGAGTCGGCATTGTGCATTTTGTATTTAATTCCGATGCAATTTACGTGTTTCATCGTCAATAAGAAGGTCAGCTGGATACAGTAAACCTGAAGTGAAGCATCGGAATCTATAACTAGTGTCACAGAAATGGTTCAAAACATAACCAGTAAGAAGAGCCAGTCTTCTTGTACTTGAGTCGGCATTGTGCCTTTTCTATTTAATTAGGATGCAATTTCTGTGTTTCATTATCAATAAGAAGGTCAGAGGGATACAGTAAACCTGAAGTGAAGCATCGGAATCTATAACTAGTGTAACAGGAATGGTTCAAACCATTGACTGTCAGATGAGTTAGTGTTCTTGTACTGAAGTCGGCATTGTGCCTTTTGTATTTAATTAAGATGCTATTTCTGTGTTTCATCGTCAATAAGAAGGTCAGAGGGATACAGTAAACCTGAAGTGAAGCATCGGAATCTATAACTAGTGTCACAGGAATGGTTCAAAACATATACAGTAAGAAGAGTAAGTCTTCTTGTACTTAAGTCGGCATTGTGCCTTTTGTATATAATTACGATGCAATTTCTGTGTTTCGTCGTCAATAAGAAGGTCAGCTGGATACAGTTACCTGAAGTGAATCATCGGAATCTATAACTAATGTCACCGGAATGGTAGAAAACATTGACGATAGGAAGAGTCAGTCTTCTTGTACTTAAGTCGGCATTGTGCCCTTTGTATTTAATTAAGATGCAATTTCTGTGTTTCATCGTCGATAAAGAGGTCAGAGGGATACAGTAAAACTGAAGTGAAGCATGGGAACCTATAACTAGTGTCACAGGAGTGGTTCAAATCATAGACAGTAAGAAGAGTCAGTCTTCTTGTACTTATGTCGGCATTGTGCCTTTTGTATTTAATTCCGATGCAATTTCTGTGTTTCATCGACAATAAGAAGGTCAGAGGGATACAGTAAAACTGAAGTGAAGCATGGGAACCTATAACTAGTGTCACAGGAATGGTTCAAATCATAGACAGTAAGAAGAGTCAGTCCTCTTGTACTTAAGTCTGCATTTTGCCTATTGTATTTAATTCCGATGCAATTTCTGTGCTTCATCGTCAATAAGAAGGTCAGCTGGATAAAGTAAACCTGAAGTGAAGCATCGGAATCTATAACTAGTGTCACAGGAATGGTTCAAAACGTAGTCAGTAGGAAGAGTCAGTTATCTTGTACTTAAGTCGGCATTGTGCCTTTTGTATTTAATTAAGATGCAATTTCTGTGTTTCATCGTCAATAGGAAGGTGAAAGGGATACAGTAAACCTGAAGTGAAGCAATGGAATCTATAACTAGTGTCACAGGAATGGTTCAAATCATAGACAGTAGGAAGAGTCAGTCTTCTTCTACTTAAGTCAGCATTGTGCCTTTTGTATTTAATTCCGATGCAATTTCTGTGTTTCATCGTCAATTAGAAGGTCAGAGCGATACAGTAAACCTGAAGCGAAGCATCGGAATCTATAACTAGTGTCACAGGAATGGCTCAAAACATAGACAGTAAGAAGAGCCAGTCGTCTTGTACTTGAGTCGGCATTGTGCCTTTTGTATTTAATTCCGATGAATTTTCTGTGTTTGATCGTCAATAAGAAGGTCAGAGGGATATAGTAAACCTGAAGTAAACCATCGGAATCTATAACTAGTGTCACAGGAATGGTTCAAAACATTGACAGTAAGAAGAGTCAGTCTTCTTGTACTTAAGTCGGCATTGTGCCTTTTGTATATAATTCCGATGCAATTTCTGTGTTTCATCGTCAATAAGAAGCTCACAGGGATACAGTAAACCTGAAGTGAAGCATCGGAATCTATAACTAATGTCACAGGAAAGGTTCAAATCATGGACAGTAAGAAGAGTCACTCTTTTTGTACTTAAGTCGGCATTTTGCCATTTGTATTTAATTCCGATGCAATTTCTGTGTTTCATCGTCAATACGAAGGTCAGAGGGATACAGTGAACCTGAAGTGAAGCATCGGAATCCATAACTAGTGTCACAGGAATGGTTCAAAACATAGACAGTAGAAGGGTCAGTCTTCTTGTACTTAAGTCGGCAATGTGCCTTTTGTATTTAATTCCGATGTAATATCTGTGTTTCTTCGTCAATAAGAAGATCAGAGGGGTATAGTAATCCTGAACGGATGCATCGGAATCTATAACTAGTGTCACAGAAATGGTTCAAAACATAGACAGTAAGAAGAGCCAGTCTTCTTGTACTTGAGTCGGCATTGTGCCTTTTGTATTAAATTCCGATGCAATTTCTGTGTTTCATCGTCAATAAGAAGGTCAGAGTTATACAGTAAAACTGAAGTGAAGCATCGGAATCTATAACTAGTGTCACAGGAATGGTTCAAAACATTGACAGTAAGAAGACCCATCCTTTTTGTACTTAAGTCGGCATTGTGCATTTTGTATTTAATTCCGATGCAATTTACGTGTTTCATCGTCAATAAGAAGGTCAGCTGGATACAGTAAACCTGAAGTGAAGCATCGGAATCTATAACTAGTGTCACAGAAATGGTTCAAAACATAGACAGTAAGAAGAGCCAGTCTTCTTGTACTTGAGTCGGCATTGTGCCTTTTGTATTTAATTAGGATGCAATTTCTGTGTTTCATTACCAATAAGAAGGTCAGAGGGATACAGTAAACCTGAAGTGAAGCATCGGAATCTATAACTAGTGTAACAGGAATGGTTCAAACCATTGACTGTCAGATGAGTTAGTGTTCTTGTACTGAAGTCGGCATTGTGCCTTTTGTATTTAATTAAGATGCTATTTCTGTGTTTCATCGTCAATAAGAAGGTCAGAGGGATACAGTAAACCTGAAGTGAAGCATCGGAATCTATAACTAGTGTCACAGGAATGGTTCAAAACATATACAGTAAGAAGAGTCAGTCTTCTTGTACTTAAGTCGGCATTGTGCCTTTTGTATATAATTACGATGCAATTTCTGTGTCTCGTCGTCAATAAGAAGGTCAGCTGGATACAGTTACCTGAAGTGAATCATCGGAATCTATAACTAATGTCACCGGAATGGTAGAAAACATTGACGATAGGAAGAGTCAGTCTTCTTGTACTTAAGTCGGCATTGTGCCCTTTGTATTTAATTAAGATGCAATTTCTGTGTTTCATCGTCGATAAAGAGGTCAGAGGGATACAGTAAAACTGAAGTGAAGCATGGGAACCTATAACTAGTGTCACAGGAATGGTTCAAATCATAGACAGTAAGAAGAGTCAGTCTTCTTGTACTTATGTCGGCATTGTGCCTTTTGTATTTAATTCCGATGCAATTTCTGTGTTTCATCGACAATAAGAAGGTCAGAGGGATACAGTAAAACTGAAGTGAAGCATGGGAACCTATAACTAGTGTCACAGGAATGGTTCAAATCATAGACAGTAAGAAGAGTCAGTCTTCTTGTACTTAAGTCTGCATTTTGCCTTTTGTATTTAATTCCGATGCAATTTCTGTGCTTCATCGTCAATAAGAAGGTCAGCTGGATAAAGTAAACCTGAAGTGAAGCATCGGAATCTATAACTAGTGTCACAGGAATGGTTCAAAACGTAGTCAGTAGGAAGAGTCAGTTATCTTGTACTTAAGTCGGCATTGTGCCTTTTGTATTTAATTAAGATGCAATTTCTGTGTTTCATCGTCAATAGGAAGGTGAAAGGGATACAGTAAACCTGAAGTGAAGCAATGGAATCTATAACTAGTGTCACAGGAATGGTTCAAATCATAGACAGTAGGAAGAGTCAGTCTTCTTCTACTTAAGTCGGCATTGTGCCTTTTGTATTTAATTCCGATGCAATTTCTGTGTTTCATCGTCAATTAGAAGGTCAGAGCGATACAGAAAAACTGAAGTGAAGCATGGGAACCTGTAACTAATGTCACAGGAATGGTTCAAATCATAGACAGTAAGAAGAGTCAGTCTTCTTGTACTTAAGTCGGCATTTTGCCTTTTGTATTTAATTCCGATGCAATTTCTGTGCTTCGTCGTCAATAAGAAGGTCAGCTGGATACAGTAAACCTGAAGTGAAGCATCGGAATCTATAACTAGTGTCACAGGAATGGTTCAAAACATTGAAAGTAAGAAGAGTCAGTCTTCTTGTACTTAAGTCGGCATTGTGCCTTTTGTATATAATTCCGATGCAATTTCTGTGTTTCATCGTCAATAAGAAGCTCACAGGGATACAGTAAACCTGAAGTGAAGCATCGGAATCTATAACTAGTGTCACAGGAAAGGTTCAAATCATGGACAGTAAGAAGAGTTACTCTTTTTGTACTTAAGTCGGCATTTTGCCATTTGTATTTAATTCCGATGCAATTTCTGTGTTTCATCGTCAATACGAAGGTCAGAGGGATACAGTGAACCTGAAGTGAAGCATCGGAATCTATAACTAGTGTCACAGGAATGGTTCAAAACATAGACAGTAAGAAGGGTCAGTCTTCTTGTACTTAAGTCGGCATTGTGCCTTTTGTATTTAATTCCGATGCAATATCTGTGTTTCTTCGTCAATAAGAAGGTCAGAGGGATATAGTAATCCTGAAGGGATGCATCGGAATCTATAACTAGTGTCACAGAAATGGTTCAAAACATAGACAGTAAGAAGAGCCAGTCTTCTTGTACTTGAGTCGGCATTGTGCCTTTTGTATTAAATTCCGATGCAATTTCTGTGTTTCATCGTCAATAAGAAGGTCAGAGTTATACAGTAAAACTGAAGTGAAGCATCGGAATCTATAACTAGTGTCACAGGAATGGTTCAAAACATTGACAGTAAGAAGACCCATTCTTTTTGTACTTAAGTCGGCATTGTGCATTTTGTATTTAATTCCGATGCAATTTACGTGTTTCATCGTCAATATGAAGGTCAGCTGGATACAGTAAACCTGAAGTGAAGCATCGGAATCTGTAACAAGTATCACAGGAATGGTTCAAAACGTATTCAGTAGGAAGAGTCAGTTATCTTGTACTTAAGTCGGCATTGTGCCTTTTGTATTTAATTAAAATGCAATTTCTGTGTTTCATCGTCAATAGGAAGGTGAAAGGGATACAGTAAACCTGAAGTGAAGCATCGGAATCTATAACTAGTGTCACAGGAATGGTTCAAATCATAGACAGTAAGAAGAGTAACTCTTTTTGTACTTAAGTCGGCATTTTGCCATTTGTATTTCATTCCGATGCAATTTCTGTGTTTCATCGTCAATACGAAGGTCAGAGGGATACAGTGAACCTGAAGTGAAGCATCGGAATCTATAACTAGTGTCATAGGAATGGTTCAAAACAAAGACAGTGGGATGGGTCAGTCTTCTTGTACTTAAGTCGTCATTGTGCCTTTTGTATTTAATTCCGATGCAATATCTGTGATTCTACGTTAATAAGAAGGTCAGAGGGATACAGTAACCTGAAGTGAAGCATCGGAATCTATAACTAGTGTCACAGAAATGGTTTAAATCATAGACAGTAAGAAGAGCCAGTCTTCTTGTACTTGAGTCGGCATTGTGCCTTTTGTATTTAATTCCGATGCAATTTATGTGTTTCTTTGTCTATAAGAAGGTCAGAGGGAATCAGTAAACCTAAAGTCAAGCATCGGAATCTATAACTAGTGTCACAGGAAAGGTTCGAAACATAGACAGTAAGAAGAGTCAGTCTTTTTGTACTTAAGATGGCATTGTGCCTTTTGTATTTAATTCCGATGCAAATTCTGTGTTTCATCGACAATACGAAGGTCAGAGGGATACAGTACACCTGAAGTGAAGCATCGGTATCTATAACTAGTGTCACAGGAATGATTCAAAACTTAGACAGTAAGAAGGTCAGAGTTATACAGTAAAAATGATGTGAAGCATCGGAATCTATAACTAGTGTCACAGAAATGGTTCAAAACATAGACAGTAAGAAGAGCCAGTCTTCTTGTACTTGAGTCGGCATTGTGCCTTTTGTATTTAATTAGGATGCAATTTCTGTGTTTCATTGTCAATAAGAAGGTCAGAGGGATACAGTAAACCTGAAGTGAAGCATCGGAATCTATAACTAGTGTCACAGGAATGGTTCAAAACATAGACAGTAAGAAGACCCATTCTTTTTGTACTTAAGTCGGCATTGTGCCTTTTGTATTTAATTCCGATGCAATATCTGTGTTTCTTCGTCAACAAGAAGGTCAGAGGGATATAGTAATCCTGAAGGGATGCATCGGAATCTATAACTAGTGTCACAGAAATGGTTCAAAACATAGACAGTAAGAAGAGCCAGTCCTCTTGTACTTGAGTCGGCATTGTGCCTTTTGTATTAAATTCCGATGCAATTTCTGTGTTTGATCGTCAATAAGAAGGTCAGAGGGATACAGTAAACCTGAAGTGAAGCATCGGAATCTATAACTAGTGTCACAGGAATGGTTCAAAACACAGACAGTAAGAAGGGTCAGTCTTCTTGTACTGAAGTCGGCATTGTGCCTTTTGTATTTAATTCCGATGCAATATCTGTGTTTCTTCGTCATTAAGAAGGTCAGAGTTATACAGTAAAACTGAAGTGAAGCATCGGAATCTATAACTAGTGTCACAGAAATGGTTCAAAACATAGACAGTAAGAAGAGCCAGTCTTCTTGTACTTGAGTCGGCATTGTGCATTTTGAATTTAATTCCGATGCAATTTACGTGTTTCATCGTCAATAAGAAGGTCAGCTGGATACAGTAAACCTGAAGTGAAGCATCGGAATCTATAACTAGTGTCACAGAAATGGTTCAAAACATAGACAGTAAGAAGAGCCAGTCTTCTTGTACTTGAGTCGGCATTGTGCCTTTTCTATTTAATTAGGATGCAATTTCTGTGTTTCATTATCAATAAGAAGGTCAGAGGGATACAGTAAACCTGAAGTGAAGCATCGGAATCTATAACTAGTGTAACAGGAATGGTTCAAACCATTGACTGTCAGATGAGTTAGTGTTCTTGTACTGAAGTCGGCATTGTGCCTTTTGTATTTAATTAAGATGCTATTTCTGTGTTTCATCGTCAATAAGAAGGTCAGAGGGATACAGTAAACCTGAAGTGAAGCATCGGAATCTATAACTAGTGTCACAGGAATGGTTCAAAACATATACAGTAAGAAGAGTAAGTCTTCTTGTACTTAAGTCGGCATTGTGCCTTTTGTATATAATTACGATGCAATTTCTGTGTTTCGTCGTCAATAAGAAGGTCAGCTGGATCTAGTTACCTGAAGTGAATCATCGGAATCTATAACTAATGTCACCGGAATGGTAGAAAACATTGACGATAGGAAGAGTCAGTCTTCTTGTACTTAAGTCGGCATTGTGCCCTTTGTATTTAATTAAGATGCAATTTCTGTGTTTCATCGTCGATAAAGAGGTCAGAGGGATACAGTAAAACTGAAGTGAAGCATGGGAACCTGTAACTAGTGTCACAGGAATGGTTCAAATCATAGACAGTAAGAAGAGTCAGTCTTCTTGTACTTAAGTCTGCATTTTGCCTATTGTATTTAATTCCGATGCAATTTCTGTGCTTCATCGTCAATAAGAAGGTCAGCTGGATAAAGTAAACCTGAAGTGAAGCATCGGAATCTATAACTAGTGTCACAGGAATATTTCAAAACGTAGTCAGTAGGAAGAGTCAGTTATCTTGTACTTAAGTCGGCATTGTGCCTTTTGTATTTAATTAAGATGCAATTTCTGTGTTTCATCGTCAATAGGAAGGTGAAAGGGATACAGTAAACCTGAAGTGAAGCAATGGAATCTATAACTAGTGTCACAGGAATGGTTCAAATCATAGACAGTAGGAAGAGTCAGTCTTCTTCTACTTAAGTCGGCATTGTGCCTTTTGTATTTAATTCCGATGCAATTTCTGTGTTTCATCGTCAATTAGAAGGTCAGAGCGATACAGTAAAACTGAAGTGAAGCATGGGAACCTGTAACTAGTGTCACAGGAATGGTTCAAATCATAGACAGTAAGAAGAGTCAGTCTTCTTGTACTTAAGTCGGCATTTTGCCTTTTGTATTTAATTCCGATGCAATTTCTGTGCTTCGCCGTCAATAAGAAGGTCAGCTGGATACAGTAAACCTGAAGTGAAGCATCGGAATCTATAACTAGTGTCACAGGAATGGCTCAAAACATAGACAGTAAGAAGAGCCAGTCGTCTTGTACTTGAGTCGGCATTGTGCCTTTTGTATTTAATTCCGATGAATTTTCTGTGTTTGATCGTCAATAAGAAGGTCAGAGGGATATAGTAAACCTGAAGTAAACCTTCGGAATCTATAACTAGTGTCACAGGAATGGTTCAAAACATTGACAGTAAGAAGAGTCAGTCTTCTTGTACTTAAGTCGGCATTGTGCCTTTTGTATATAATTCCGATGCAATTTCTGTGTTTCATCGTCAATAAGAAGCTCACAGGGATACAGTAAACCTGAAGTGAAGCATCGGAATCTATAACTAATGTCACAGGAAAGGTTCAAATCATGGACAGTAAGAAGAGTCACTCTTTTTGTACTTAAGTCGGCATTTTGCCATTTGTATTTAATTCCGATGCAATTTCTGTGTTTCATCGTCAATACGAAGGTCAGAGGGATACAGTGAACCTGAAGTGAAGCATCGGAATCTATAACTAGTGTCACAGGAATGGTTCAAAACATAGACAGTAAGAAGGGTCAGTCTTCTTGTACTTAAGTCGGCATTGTGCCTTTTGTATTTAATTCCGATGTAATATCTGTGTTTCTTCGTCAATAAGAAGATCAGAGGGATATAGTAATCCTGAAGGGATGCATCGGAATCTATAACTAGTGTCACAGAAATGGTTCAAAACATAGACAGTAAGAAGAGCCAGTCTTCTTGTACTTGAGTCGGCATTGTGCCTTTAGTATTAAATTCCGATGCAATTTCTGTGTTTCATCGTCAATAAGAAGGTCAGAGTTATACAGTAAAACTGAAGTGAAGCATCGGAATCTATAACTAGTGTCACAGGAATGGTTCAAAACATTGACGGTAAGAAGACCCATTCTTTTTGTACTTAACTCGGTATTGTGCATTTTGTATTTAATTCCGATGCAATTTACGTGTTTCATCGTCAATAAGAAGGTCAGCTGGATACAGTAAACCTGAAGTGAAGCATCGGAATCTATAACTAGTGTCACAGAAATGGTTCAAAACATAGACAGTAAGAAGAGCCAGTCTTCTTGTACTTGAGTCGGCATTGTGCCTTTTCTATTTAATTAGGATGCTATTTCTGTGTTTCATTATCAATAAGAAGGTCAGAGGGATACAGTAAACCTGAAGTGAAGCATCGGAATCTATAACTAGTGTAACACGAATGGTTCAAACCATTGACTGTCAGATGAGTTAGTGTTCTTGTACTGAAGTCGGCATTGTGCCTTTTGTATTTAATTAAGATGCTATTTCTGTGTTTCATCGTCAATAAGAAGGTCAGAGGGATACAGTAAACCTGAAGTGAAGCATCGGAATCTATATCTAGTGTCACAGGAATGGTTCAAAACATATACAGTAAGAAGAGTCAGTCTTCTTGTACTTAAGTCGGCATTGTGCCTTTTGTATATAATTACGATGCAATTTCTGTGTTTCGTCGTCAATAAGAAGGTCAGCTGGATACAGTTACCTGAAGTGAATCATCGGAATCTATAACTAATGTCACCGGAATGGTAGAAAACATTGATGATAGGAAGAGTCAGTCTTCTTGTACTTAAGTCGGCATTGTGCCCTTTGTATTTAATTAAGATGCAATTTCTGTGTTTCATCGTCGATAAAGAGGTCAGAGGGATACAGTAAAACTGAAGTGAAGCATGGGAACCTATAACTAGTGTCACAGGAATGGTTCAAATCATAGACAGTAAGAAGAGTCAGTCTTCTTGTACTTATGTCGGCATTGTGCCTTTTGTATTTAATTCCGATGCAATTTCTGTGTTTCATCGACAATAAGAAGGTCAGAGGGATACAGTAAAACTGAAGTGAAGCATGGGAACCTATAACTAGTGTCACAGGAATGGTTCAAATCATAGACAGTAAGAAGAGTCCGTCTTCTTGTACTTAAGTCTGCATTTTGCCTTTTGTATTTAATTCCGATGCAATTTCTGTGCTTCATCGTCAATAAGAAGGTCAGCTGGATAAAGTAAACCTGAAGTGAAGCATCGGAATTTATAACTAGTGTCACAGGAATGGTTCAAAACGTAGTCAGTAGGAAGAGTCAGTTATCTTGTACTTAAGTCGGCATTGTGCCTTTTGTATTTAATTAAGATGCAATTTCTGTGTTTCATCGTCAATAGGAAGGTGAAAGGGATACAGTAAACCTGAAGTGAAGCAATGGAATCTATAACTAGTGTCACAGGAATGGTTCAAATCATAGACAGTAGGAAGAGTCAGTCTTCTTCTACTTAAGTCGGCATTGTGCCTTTTGTATTTAATTCCGATGCAATTTCTGTGTTTCATCGTCAATTAGAAGGTCAGAGCGATACAGTAAAACTGAAGTGAAGCATGGGAACCTGTAACTAGTGTCACAGGAATGGTTCAAATCATAGACAGTAAGAAGAGTCAGTCTTCTTGTACTTAAGTCGGCATTTTGCCTTTTGTATTTAATTCCGATGCAATTTCTGTGCTTCGCCGTCAATAAGAAGGTCAGCTGGATACAGTAAACCTGAAGTGAAGCATCGGAATCTATAACTAGTGTCACAGGAATGGCTCAAAACATAGACAGTAAGAAGAGCCAGTCGTCTTGTACTTGAGTCGGCATTGTGCCTTTTGTATTTAATTCCGATGAATTTTCTGTGTTTGATCGTCAATAAGAAGGTCAGAGGGATATAGTAAACCTGAAGTAAACCATCGGAATCTATAACTAGTGTCACAGGAATGGTTCAAAACATTGACAGTAAGAAGAGTCAGTCTTCTTGTACTTAAGTCGGCATTGTGCCTTTTGTATATAATTCCGATGCAATTTCTGTGTTTCATCGTCAATACGAAGGTCAGAGGGATACAGTGAACCTGAAGTGAAGCATCGGAATCTATAACTAGTGTCACAGGAATGGTTCAAAACATAGACAGTAAGAAGGGTCAGTCTTCTTGTACTTAAGTCGGCATTGTGCCTTTTGTATTTAATTCCGATGCAATATCTGTGTTTCTTCGTCAATAAGAAGGTCAGAGGGATATAGTAATCCTGAAGGGATGCATCGGAATCTATAACTAGTGTCACAGAAATGGTTCAAAACATAGACAGTAAGAAGAGCCAGTCTTCTTGTACTTGAGTCGGCATTGTGCCTTTTGTATTAAATTCCGATGCAATTTCTGTGTTTCATCGTCAATAAGAAGGTCAGAGTTATACAGTAAAACTGAAGTGAAGCATCGGAATCTATAACTAGTGTCACAGGAATGGTTCAAAACATTGACAGTAAGAAGACCCATTCTTTTTGTACTTATGTCGGCATTGTGCCTTTTGTATTTAATTAAAATGCAATTTCTGTGTTTCATCGTCAATAGGAAGGTGAAAGGGATACAGTAAACCTGAAGTGAAGCATCGGAATCTATAACTAGTGTCACAGGAATGGTTCAAATCATAGACAGTTAGAAGAGTAACTCTTTTTGTACTTAAGTCGGCATTTTGCCATTTGTATTTCATTCCGATGCAATTTCTGTGTTTCATCGTCAATACGAAGGTCAGAGGGATACAGTGAACCTGAAGTGAAGCATCGGAATCTATAACTAGTGTCATAGGAATGGTTCAAACAAAGACAGTGGGATGGGTCAGTCTTCTTGTACTTAAGTCGTCATTGTGCCTTTTGTATTTAATTCCGATGCAATATCTGTGATTCTACGTTAATAAGAAGGTCAGAGGGATACAGTAACCTGAAGTGAAGCATCGGAATCTATAACTAGTGTCACAGAAATGGTTTAAATCATAGACAGTAAGAAGAGCCAGTCTTCTTGTACTTGAGTCGGCATTGTGCCTTTTGTATTTAATTCCGATGCAATTTATGTGTTTCTTTGTCTATAAGAAGGTCAGAGGGAATCAGTAAACCTAAAGTCAAGCATCGGAATCTATAACTAGTGTCACAGGAAAGGTTCGAAACATAGACAGTAAGAAGAGTCAGTCTTTTTGTACTTAAGATGGCATTGTGCCTTTTGTATTTAATTCCGATGCAAATTCTGTGTTTCATCGACAATACGAAGGTCAGAGGGATACAGTACACCTGAAGTGAAGCATCGGTATCTATAACTAGTGTCACAGGAATGATTCAAAACTTAGACAGTAAGAAGGTCAGAGTTATACAGTAAAAATGATGTGAAGCATCGGAATCTATAACTAGTGTCACAGAAATGGTTCAAAACATAGACAGTAAGAAGAGCCAGTCTTCTTGTACTTGAGTCGGCATTGTGCCTTTTGTATTTAATTAGGATGCAATTTCTGTGTTTCATTGTCAATAAGAAGGTCAGAGGGATACAGTAAACCTGAAGTGAAGCATCGGAATCTATAACTAGTGTCACAGGAATGGTTCAAAACATAGACAGTAAGAAGACCCATTCTTTTTGTACTTAAGTCGGCATTGTGCCTTTTGTATTTAATTCCGATGCAATATCTGTGTTTCTTCGTCAACAAGAAGGTCAGAGGGATATAGTAATCCTGAAGGGATGCATCGGAATCTATAACTAGTGTCACAGAAATGGTTCAAAACATAGACAGTAAGAAGAGCCAGTCCTCTTGTACTTGAGTCGGCATTGTGCCTTTTGTATTAAATTCCGATGCAATTTCTGTGTTGATCGTCAATAAGAAGGTCAGAGGGATACAGTAAACCTGAAGTGAAGCATCGGAATCTATAACTAGTGTCACAGGAATGGTTCAAAACACAGACAGTAAGAAGGGTCAGTCTTCTTGTACTGAAGTCGGCATTGTGCCTTTTGTATTAATTCCGATGCAATATCTGTGTTTCTTCGTCATTAAGAAGGTCAGAGTTATACAGTAAAACTGAAGTGAAGCATCGGAATCTATAACTAGTGTCACAGAAATGGTTCAAAACATAGACAGTAAGAAGAGCCAGTCTTCTTGTACTTGAGTCGGCATTGTGCATTTTGAATTTAATTCCGATGCAATTTACGTGTTTCATCGTCAATAAGAAGGTCAGCTGGATACAGTAAACCTGAAGTGAAGCATCGGAATCTATAACTAGT